>NC_136935.1:7883579-7891079 GCF_949987615.1 Pollachius pollachius
GCTGGCGTGGTGATGTGGGTTGGAGACCCACCGTGGGTTCAGAACCCAGACCGAAAGGTTATCGTTTATACGGAAGCGGTGGACCTATGAGACCTACGGCCTTCCTCTTCACCATGCACCAATCGGACGCCAACGCTCAGAGTGAAACTCTCCACTGCAGAAGTGCGTGTGTGTTGGTGTGGGGGGGCCTGTTGGTTCTGTGTGGCAGCGGGCAAGACCCCTCACGTGTTGATAGCGGCCGGGCCCAGGACCTCCTTCCTGGGGGTCCCGGTCCGACTCGGAGTCCTGTGGTTTAGAGGAAGTGTCGTCTGGGCGGAAGCTGCTCTCCGTCCTGGCTTCCTGTGTCTCCGCTCTGACGCCTCCAGACCCGACCAGTGAGCTTCCTCTGCTCGCAGCGGAGGTTCCTGTCTCCTCTGTGTTCACCATCGGACCTCAAAGCTCCTCTCCTCTGTCATCCTCTCCCCTCTCTCTCCTCTCCTCCTCTCTCTCCTCTCCTCCTGTCGTCTCCCCTCTCCCCTCCTCCTCTCTCTCTCCTCTCCTCTCCCCTCTCCTCCTCTCTCCACTCCTTCTCTCCTCTTCTCCTCCCTCTCCTCTCTTCTCCTCTCTCCTCTCCTCTCTCCTTCTCCCTCTCCTCTCCTCGCTATCCCTTTCTCCTATCCCATCATCACAGCTGTGTTTTCCAATGACTGTGGGTGTCTGTGTGTGTGGGTGTGTGTGTTTGTGTGTGTATGTGTCGATGTATGTTTGTCTGTTTGTGTGTGTCAATGTCTCAATGTGTGTGTGTGTGAGCGTGTGTGTGTGTGTGTCGATGTGTGTGTGTGTGTGTGTGTGTGTGCGTGTATGTATGTGTGTATATTTGTGTATGTGTGTGTATGTATGTGTTGATGTATGTGTGTATGTGTGTGTGTGTGTCTCGATCTGTGTGTGTGTAAGAATGTACGTGTTGATGTGTATGTGTGTGTGTGTGTGTGTGTGTGCGTGTGTGTGTCTCGATCTGTGTGTGTGTGTGTATGTATGTATGTGTTGATGTGTGTGTGTATGTGTGTGTGTGTGTGTGTGTGTGTGCGTGTGTGTGTCTCGATCTGTGTGTGTGTGTGTATGTATGTATGTGTTGATGTGTGTGTGTATGTGTGTGTGTGCGTGTGTGTGTGTGTGTGTGTGTGTGTGTGTGTGTTTGCCACACATGTGGATCACTAGCGGACAGAGTGTGTTTTCTTTCTGACATTTCTTACTAATTCTTCCGCTGGTGTCCTGACCCCCGCGTAGCACGCCACCCCTGAACCCCCTGTGACCCCGCGACCTGCCCCGTTACACCCTGATCCCACACACACGTGCACGCTCGCTGGCGGAGGACACATCTGGAGCTGATGGAGGTCCCGCAGAGCATCAGGGGGAGGGGGGGAGGGAGGGGAGAGGAGGGGGGAGACAGCTGTGTGGGAGAGACAAGAAAACCAAACATCTCCTGAGACACACACACACACACACACACACACACACACACACACACACACACACTCTGTGCTGATGGGGTGTGTTCCTCCCAGCTTGTTTTGGGACTCAGCAGGCTCTGAAACTTCATCCTAAAAGCAACAGACACACACACGCTAAAAACATGCTAAGAACACACTAAACAAGAACTGGGTGGCACAGGTTCTCTCTCCCTCTCTGTCCCCCTCACTCCCCCCTTCTCTGTCTTTCTCTCTTCCTCTCTCTCTCTCTCTCTCTCTCTCTCTCTGTCTCTCTGTCTCTCTCTCTCTCTCCCTCTTTGGCTCTCTCTCCCCCCTTTCCCCCACCTCTCTCTCCCCCCTCTCTCTCTCCCCCTCTCCACCTCTCTATCTTTCTCACCCTCTCTCTCTCTCTCCCTCTCTCCTTCTGTCCCCTCTCTTTCTCTCTCTCTCTCTCTCTCTCTCTCCCTCCCTTAACGCTCTCCCCTTTTCTCTCTCTCTTACTCCCCCTCTCTCCCTCTCCCCTTTTCTCTCTCTCACTCCCCCTCTCCCCTTTTCTCTCTTTCTCTCTCCCCCTCTCTCACTCCTTCTCTCACTCCCCCTCCCACCCCCCCCCCTCTCTCTCTCTGCAGTGAGTGGTCTTCCAGACTTCTTCATTACACTAAGTCATGCTGCTCATCGCCTAATGGCTCTAATGAATTAATACACTCAAATAGAGGTGGGGGAGAGGGAGGGGGGGGAGGAGGAGGGGAACTGGAGGAGAGAGAGGAGTGGAGGAAGGGAGAGGGAGGAAGAGGAGAGGGTAGGAAAAGGGAGAGAGGAGGAGAGGGTGAAGGGAGGAGGAGGAGGAGAGGGGAGAAGTGTGTTCTGCAGAGAGGGAGGTTCAGTCGTCGTATTGAACAGCTCGGTGAACCGAGGAGAAAACTACCTCTCC
The DNA here is from genome assembly GCF_949987615.1 of Pollachius pollachius. Classification (NCBI taxonomy): domain Eukaryota; kingdom Metazoa; phylum Chordata; class Actinopteri; order Gadiformes; family Gadidae; genus Pollachius; species Pollachius pollachius. Next base: position 7,885,959 of record NC_136935.1, read on the forward strand.
TCTTCAGCCCTCACTCTCTCGTCTCCCCTCTCCTCATCTCTCATCATCTCTCCTCAGATCTCCTTTCCTCTCCTCTCCTCGTCTCGTCTCCTCATCTCTTCTCCTCAACTCTACTCCTCTCCTCTCCTCCTCTCCTCATATCTTCTCCTCACTAAGCAATCGACCCTGTGCAGTTATTTACTCTTATTGGTTGCTGATACTCCATTGATGATTGGACAGAATCTCAGAAACTGTGCTTTGATTGGCTGAGAGAGGGTTACATGTAATCTAATTCAATTTTTATGTGACGCATTATCTGATTGCGTAAAGTGACCTACAGCTGGAATAGTTCTATAAGGTTTAACTAGATTAGGGGATGCATTCGTACACATAGGTCAGCCCGCTGGCTGTAAACACAGTCTGTTGTTTGCAGTGAAATCCAGACATTGTATCTAATCCCAACATCAGGCTCTCAGTTTGAAGCTCAGGGCTCTTAGGTGTGGTGATAGGGTGAGGGTTTGGTGAAAAGTTGTGGTGATAGGGTGAGGGTTTGGTGATAGGGTTTGGTGATAGGGTGAGGGTTTGGTGAAAGGGTGAGGGTGTGGTGATAGGGTGTGGGTGTGGTGATAGGGTGAGGGTGTGGTGATAGGGTGAGGGTTTAGTGATAGGGTGAGGGTTTGGTGAAAAGTTGTGGTGATAGGGTGAGGGTTTGGTGATAGGGTTTGGTGATAGGGTGAGGGTTTGGTGAAAGGGTGAGGGTGTGGTGATAGGGTGTAGGTGTGGTGATAGGGTGAGGGTGTGGTGATAGGGTGAGGGTTTGGTGATAGGGTGAGGGTGTGGTGATAGGGTGAGGGTGTGGTGATAGGGTGAGTGTTTGGTGATAGGGTGAGGGTTTGGTGATAGGGTGAGGTTGTGGTGATAGGGTGAGGGTGTGGTGATAGGATGAGGGTTTGGTGATAGGGTGAGGGTGTGGTGATAGGGTGAGGGTTTGGTGATAGGGTGAGGGTTTGGTGATAGGGTGAGTGTTTGGTGATAGGGTGAGTGTTTGGTGATAGGGTGAGGGTGTGGTGATAGGGTGTGGTGATAGGGTGAGGGTTTGGTGATAGGGTGAGTGTTTGCTGATAGGGTGAGGGTTTGTTGATAGAGTGAGGGTGTGGTGATAGGGTGAGGGTGTGTTGATAGAGTGAGGGTGTGGTGATAGGGTGAGGGTTTGGTGATAGGATGAGGGTTTGTTGATAGGGTGAGGGTGTGGTGATAGGGTGAGGGTTTGGTGATAGGGTGTGGTGATAGGGTGAGGGTTTGGTGATAGGGTGAGGGTTTGTTGATAGGGTGAGGGTGTGGTGATAGGGTGAGGGTTTGGTGATAGGGTGAGGGTGTGGTGATAGGGTGAGGGTGTGGTGATAGGGTGAGGTTGTGGTGATAGGGTGAGGGTGTGGTGATAGGATGAGGGTTTGGTGATAGGGTGAGGGTGTGGTGATAGGGTGAGGGTTTGGTGATAGGGGTAGGGTTTGGTGATAGGGTGAGTGTTTGGTGATAGGGTGAGTGTTTGGTGATAGGGTGAGGGTGTGGTGATAGGGTGTGGTGATAGGGTGAGGGTTTTGTGATAGGGTGAGTGTTTGCTGATAGGGTGAGGGTTTGTTGATAGAGTGAGGGTGTGGTGATAGGGTGAGGGTTTGTTGATAGAGTGAGGGTGTGGTGATAGGGTGAGGGTTTGGTGATAGGGTGAGTGTTTGGTGATAGGGTGAGGGTGTGGTGATAGGGTGTGGTGATAGGGTGAGGGTTTTGTGATAGGGTGAGTGTTTGCTGATAGGGTGAGGGTTTGTTGATAGAGTGAGGGTGTGGTGATAGGGTGAGGGTTTGTTGATAGAGTGAGGGTGTGGTGATAGGGTGAGGGTTTGGTGATAGGGTGAGGGTTTGTTGATAGGGTGAGGGTGTGGTGATAGGGTGAGGGTTTGGTGATAGGGTGTGGTGATAGGGTGAGGGTTTGGTGATAGGGTGAGGGTTTGTTGATAGGGTGAGGGTTTGGTGATAGGGTGAGGGTGTGGTGATAGGGTGAGGGTGTGGTGATAGGGTGAGGGTTTGGTGATAGGGTGAGGGTTTGGTGATAGGGTGAGGGTTTGGTGATAGGGTGAGGGTGTGGTGATAGGGTGAGGGTTTGGTGATAGGGTGAGGGTTTGGTGATAGTTTCTGCAGACTGCAGCTCTTCCGTTTGGCCGTTCCTCCTGCTGGTGGTTGTTTGAGGGTTTAATGTAATCATCGCATTGGCACAGTAACGATGGCTTCCAGTTGGAAACTGATCCTGAATAAGTGGAAGAGTCAAAGGGGAGCTAGCTAGATGTGAGACTGTAAAGGACAGAGGTGAGCTAGTTGGATGTGAGACTGGACCAGTCGGAATTGAGCTAGATAGATGTGAGACTGTAAAGGTCAGAGGTGAGCTAGGTGGATTTGAGACTGTAAAGGTCAGAGGTGAGCTAGATAGATGTGAGACTGGACCAGTCAGAGGTGAGCTAGGTAGATGTGAGATGTGGTGGGTAGGCTTCCCAGTTAGTGGGGCTGGTGGGTAGGCTTCTCAGTTAGTGGGACTGGTGGGTAGGCTTCTCAGTTAGTGGGACTGGTTCTCCATTCCCGTCCATCTGCTGTAAGCTGCCACCTGCTGCTCCAATATCACCCAGAGTGCTTCATTAAAACTCCCAGCATGCACTCTGCTCCCCGCAAATCACTTGCAGAAATAAAACCAAGGGGTCGTCGCGTCTCCTCCTGCCATCCTGTGTGTGTGTGTGTGTGTGTGTGCATGCGTGCGTGCGTGCGTGCGTGCGTGCGTGCGTGCGTCGTGCTTCTGTGTGTGTGTGTGGTGTGTGTGTTCTTGTGTGTGTGTGTGTGTGTGTGTGTGTGTGTGTGTGTGTGTGTGTGTGTGTGTGTGTGTGTGTGTGTGTGTGTGCCTGCCTGCTTGTGTGTGTGTGGAAAGACTTAGAAGGCTCTGGAGAGGAATAGAGAGAGATCGAGAGGAGGGGCGAGGGAGAAGGAGATGAGGAGAGAGGAGGAGAGAGATTAGGAGGAGAGAGGAATGAGATGAGAGGAGGAGAGAGAGGAGGAGAAGAGGGAGGTTACAGTTATAGAGAACATGCAGAATCAAAAATGTGTTCTTGTGAGGAAGTTATGTGTGCAGGTACACACATGTACACACACATACACATGTGTATGTGTGTGAATGTTTTTGTTGTGTATATATATACATATATATATGTATACTGTGTGTAAATATATGAGTAAACATGTATATATATATTTTGGGGCTCTTCCAAAGTATAAATAATGTTTTGTGTTTTAATCTGTAACTTGAGTTGTTATATATAACATTAAATATTAACCCAGATACTCTCTCTTTCCCCCGCACTGCATGCTGGGAAGCCCGCCCCCTGATGAGTATTATGGGATGTTTTTGGTGATGAGGAATTATTGCTGCTGGCATTTACCAGCCAGCATGACACTTTTCATTCACTGTGTGTGTGTGTGTGCGTGTGTGTGTGTGTTTGTGTGTGTGTGTGTGTTTGTGTGTCACACCACGTATGTGTTTTTTGTAGTATAAAATGTAAAATATATATATTATATAATATGTGTGTATGTGTTATAGAGATCATTTGCGTGAGAAAAAAATGTATAGAATAGAAGATATATATTATAATATATCTAATATATATATGATATAATGTATATATAATGTATATATCATGAGTATACATCATATAATGTATTTACAATGTACAGTATGTATGATGTATATAATGTATAAATATTATATAATGATATATATGTTATTTATAATGTATATGTGTATAATCATTGTATTTATAATGTGTATAATATATATGCCGTGTGTGTTGCAGAGATCAGCCGGTCGAGGAAGGACATGTACATAATGTATATAATGTATATATCATGTCTATATAATATATATACCGTGTGTGTTGCAGAGATCAGCCGGTCGAGGAAGGACATGTACATAATGTATATAATGTATATATCATGTCTATATAATATATATACCGTGTGTGTTGCAGAGATCAGCCGGTCGAGGAAGGACATGTACATAATGTATATAATGTATATATCATGTCTATATAATATATATACCGTGTGTGTTGCAGAGATCAGCCGGTCGAGGAAGGACATGTACATAATGTATATAATGTATATATCATGTCTATATAATATATATACCGTGTGTGTTGCAGAGATCAGCCGGGTGAGGAAGGACATGTACAACGACACGCTGAACGGCAGCGAGCGGCGCCTCAGCGAGCTTCCGGACGCCAGCGGCCCCACGGTGCAGCTGCAGGAGAAGCTCTACGTCCCCGTCAAGGAGTACCCTGATGTGAGTACTACTACCTAGTGCTACTACTAATACTACCTATAGAAGCTCTACGTCCCCGTCAAGGAGTACCCTGATGTGAGTACTGCTACCTAGTGCTACTACTAATACTACCTATAGAAGCTCTACGTCCCCGTCAAGGAGTACCCTGATGTGAGTACTACTACCTAGTGCTACTACTAATACTACCTATAGAAGCTCTACGTCCCCGTCAAGGAGTACCCTGATGTGAGTACTGCTACCTAGTGCTACTACTAATACTACCTATAGAAGCTCTACGTCCCCGCCAAGGAGTACCCCGATGTGAGTACTGCTAGTACCTAGTACTACTACTAATACTACTACCTATAGAAGCTCTACGTCCCCGTCAAGGAGTACCCTGATGTGAGTACTACTACCTAGTGCTACTACTAATACTACCTATAGAAGCTCTACGTCCCCGCCAAGGAGTACCCCGATGTGAGTACTGCTAGTACCTAGTACTACTACTAATACTACTACCTATAGAAGCTCTACGTACCCGTCAAGGAGTACCCTGATGTGAGTACTACCTAGTACCTAGTACTACTACTACTACCGCTACCTAGTACTACTACTAATACTACCTAGTACTACTACCTATAGAAGCTCTACGTCCCCGTGAAGGAGTACTCCGACGTGACTGCAAATCTAGATAGTTTGCTCTAGGTTTTAGGTAGTATGTTACAGGTTTTAGGTAGTTTGCTCCAGGTTCTATGTAGTTTATTCCAGGTTACAGGTAGTTTGTTTTAGGT
>NC_136935.1:7896079-7898919 GCF_949987615.1 Pollachius pollachius
ACACAGTAATTTTACTTTCAAAATTATTGTTTACTGAAAGCATAAAAACACTGTCTTATGCCTCTACTCTCTCTCTCTCCCACCTTTCTCTCATCTCTCTTTCCCCCCCCCTCCCCTCTCCCCTCTCTCCCTCCCCCCCCTCCCTCCCTCCCTCCCCCCAGGAGGAGCAGAACCGGGGTAAGCCCAACTGGGAGCACCTTAGTGAGGACCTCCACGTCCTGATCACCGTGGAGGACGCGCAGAACCGCGCCGAGCTCAAGCTCAAGCGCGCCGTGGAGGAGGTCAACAAGCTGCTGGTGCCCGCCGTGAGTCCCCGCCCCCCCGCCCCCTCGTGTTTCACCCTGCTCTCTTGGTTGACTCCACCCCCTCTCTGTCGCCCCCCCCCCCCCGGCTCCCTTTCACGCGATGGCACGGCGTTGTCCACGCCCCCCTCCAGAGTGACTCCACCCCCTCTAGCATGACGCTTCTCTGACGGCCGTGAGGGGGTTCACCCCCTGAACCCCGCCGGTTGACCTGTCCATCCCATGGGTTACCATGGTGATGTGTTCCCAAACGTGTGCCCATGAACACCACCACACACAAGCACACACCACTACAACGACAGCAGCTCAGAAGGCTGAGGCTGCGTGTCTGTGGGCAGGATTGTGTGTTTTGTGTTTGCAGTATACCTCTTATTTCTGTGTGTCTGTGTGTGTGTGTGTGTGTGTGTGTGTGTGTGTGTGTGTGTGTGTGTGTGTGTGTGTGTGTGTGTGTGTGTGGATCCATGTCAGCAGTACAGGACAGGAAGTAGAATCATTTCTTTAGTCCGAGTTTCCTGGATGTCACTTCACCAATGAAGCAAAGCGAGGAAATTTGTCACATGGTATAGAAGGGGGAAGCGGAGGTCACCAGAAACTCAAACCAGCTTCCTGTGTGTGTGTGTGTAGTGTATGTGCATGTGTGTGCATGTGTGCTTGTGTGTGTGTGTGTGTGTGTGTGTGCACACCAGGCAAGTATATAACCCTGCTAACAGAGTGAGCGTGACCAAGTACCTCAGATGTAATTATCATTTATTGTGATTATCATAAAATCACATGACATAAAGACAAACGCACACACACAGATGGTGACACGCACAAACACAAACATTGTGACAGACTGATAACACAAATACACATACATACACACAGACATGGTGACACACTGACACACACACACACACACACACACACACACACACACAGCAGAGGAAGAGAAGGGGATAAGAGGAATGGAGAGAAAGGAATGAGGGAGATAGGAAGGAGAGGAGACTAGGAGGCTAGAGAAGAGGTGAGGAAGAGAAAGTAAAAGGAGATTGACCAACATCCATATTGTGTGTGTGTGTGTGTGTGTGTGTGTGTGTGTGTGTGTGTGTGTGTGTGTGTGTGAGAGAGAAAGTGGGAAAAGGCAGATCACATGACTTTGTGGTCGTTCCTGTCGCTGTGGCCGAGAGAGCATCAAAAGGACCTTTGTCTCTCTCTCTCTCTCTCTCTCTCTCTCTCTCTCTCTCTCTCTCTCTCTCTCTCTCTCTCTCTCTCCCCCTCTCTCTCTGTCACCCACACTCTCTCGCTTGCTCTCTCTCTCTTACTCACTATCTCTTACTCTGTCTCTATCTCACTCACCCACTCTCTCTCCCACTCTCTCTGTCTCTCTCTCTGACACTTGCTCTCTCTTTCATCAGGAGAGAAGGACGTCTTTTATGTTGGACACTCTCTCGCTCTCTCTCTCTCTCTCTCTCGCTTCTCTCTCTCTCTCTCTCTCTCTCTCTCTCTCTCTCGTCCAGCTGTGTTTTACGATTTGTAGGTCTGACCAGAATAAAGAGATAGGGTGAGAGAGAGAGAGAGAGAGATAGGGTGTGAGAGAGAGAGAGAGAGAGATAGTGAGTGAGAGAGAGGGAGAGGGAGGGAGAGTTGGATCAGGTCAGGGGGTTACTGGAATGCAATGTCCCCATAGCAACCTGGTGGGTGGGGCTAGGAGGTCATGTGACCACTAGAAGATATTAGACATTTTCTCTGGAGCTGAACACACACACACACACACACACACACACACACACACACACACACACACACACACACACGTTGTAGTATCAGTGTAGGATTTCCTCCAACAACATGAAGCCCATTGTTATGGAGCCTATCATGTTTGTGTTCATGTGTGTGTGTTTGCCTGTCTGTCTAGCTGCAGACCTGTGTGTGTGCGTGTGCATGTGTGTGTGCGTTGTTGCGTGTGCTGCCTTTAATGTTGCACATTATAGATTGTTTCTGTTGCTGGTTGAGAAGAATGGCCGCATTCCATGAAAGGAAGGTCTTCATCTGTGATGAACACCGCGGGCCCCACAACTTCCCCTGACCGCGCCCAGTAAAACCATCATAGAGACTCACTCCCCATTCTGTGGTTCATATCCCAGTATAACCATCATAGAGACTCACTCCCCATTCTGTGGTTCATATCCCAGTAAAACCATCATAGAGACTCACTCCCCATTCTGTGGTTCATATCCCAGTAAAACCATCATAGAGGCTCACTCACCAGTCCGCTCTATTTCTTATTTCTAGATGACATCCAGTTAGTCTGCTATTAACGTAGAATTATATGCTGATGCTATTTTATTGTGTCTGTGTTTGTGTGTGTGTGTGTGTCTTTGTGTCTGTGTGTGTCTGTGTGTGCGTGTGTGTGTGTGTGTGTCTGCAGGCGGAGGGAGAGGACAGCCTGAAGAAGATGCAGCTGATGGAGCTCGCCATCCTGAACGGGACATACCGCGACGCCAACATCAAGTCACGTAAGGAACTCTCTCTCTCTCTCTGTCTATCTCTCTCTCT
>NC_136935.1:7899119-7984119 GCF_949987615.1 Pollachius pollachius
GAGAGAGAGAGAGACCTTCACCTGACACTAGGTGTGATGGGCGCGAGTAAGAGATGAGGTCACTTCCTTCCTCCTCTTTGTCAGTGAGCAGATTCTGGTGGAGCTCAGAGTGACCTCAGCAGGCCACACCCCCCGGCGGATTGTCTGTCTGAGCAGTAGGGCAGTAACACACAGACACACACACCATAACACACACAGACACACATAAAACACACACCCTGTTTGACCTCACACAACTTTATTTATTTATTTATTGTCCTCACTTTACTTTGAAGCACTTGGCTGACAGTCACACACCGAGAGGAAGGAGATCCAACCTGAACTAAACCTTCCTCACAACAGTAACAACAGCCCAGGACAGGCCAGCAGCTCCAACAAGGGCTGACAGACAGGTGGACGGCCAGACGATACAGACAGACAGCTGGACGGACAGACGATACAGACAGACAGGTGGACGGACAGACGATACAGACAGACAGGTGGACAGACAGACGATGCAGACAGACAGACAGGTGGACGGACAGACGATACAGACAGACAGACGGACAGACAGACAATACAGACGGACAGACAGACAGGTGAACAGACGATACAGAGAGACAGGTGGACAGACAGACGATACACAGACAGACAGGTGGACAGACGATACAGACAGACAGGTGGACGGACAGACGATACAGCCAGACAGACAGGTGGACGGACAGACGATACAGACAGACAGACAGGTGGATAGACAGACGATACAGACAGACAGACAGGTGGACAGACGATACAGACGGACAGGTGGACAGACAGATGATACAGACAGACAGGTGGACAGACAGACGATACAGACAGACAGACAGACAGGTGGATAGACAGACGAGACAAACAGACGACCATCAGTCAGAAAACCTGATCGTTACCCATTGGTCCTTCACACTAGTCCTCCCTCCAAAGGCGACACACACACACACACACACAGACAGACACACACAGACACACACACACCTGTGCCCCTGACCTCCACCTGATCAGCTAGTCGCCCCTCTCCCTGCCGCTCTCGCCCCTCTCTCTCTCTCTCCGGCGCCATCAGTATTATATTTAAGAAACTCGGAACCCCGCCAGCCTAGCAGAGACCCCCCTCCCCCGGTTCTGCTCCTACAGAACCGGGTCCCCGGTGACCCCCCACGAGGGGCCGTGTGGACCCCGCCCCCAGGGGCCAGCACTGTCAGAGCCCCTCTGTCTGAAGATCGTTTTGTGCCTTAACGCGTGTGATGTGTAATGATTTGTGGATAATGTGTTGTTCTGGGCGTGTGTGTCTGTGTGTTGCGGTGTCTTTGTGTCGTGTGGTTTCATGGTGTACTTTGTGTTGCTTTCGGAGGGATGGACCGACACTGTTTCCCAGAGTCTGACGTGCACAGACCTGGAGCCAAAGCGATGGACATGTGGTCGATGTTCCTCTCAGACACTGATCTGCTCGCTGTTCCTCACGGACGATAAGCTATCTCCACTCCTGACGGAACACGACCCGGTCCACATCCCTCCTCCCTTTCCTTTGGTTCCGTTGTGTGTCTTTTCTACGACGCCGCGTCGGTTGTGTGTGTGTGTGTGTGTGTGTGTGTGTGTGTGATCCGATTGGACGCTGAGGAGCGGCTGTTTCCTGTGTGCCGCGCTGCAGGTGCAGCCACTAAAGTGCGGAGGCCCGGGCTGCGGCTCCATCCTTACCAAAGGATGCTGAGCGCAGGCAGAGGTCAGTCCCTCAGACCACCCAGAGCACGCCCGCCCGCTGAGCACCCACGCAGTACTACACAGTGTAACGCAGTACTACACAGTACTACACAGTACTAAACAGTACAACGCAGTACTACGCAGTACCACGCAGTACAACGCAGTACAACGCAGTACTACACAGTACCAGTACCACGCAGTACAACGCAGTACTACGCAGTACCAGTACCACGCAGTACAACGCAGCACTACACAGTACCAGTACAACGCAGTACAAAGCAGTACAACGCAGTACCAGTACAACGCAGTACCACGCGGTAGAGTATACAAGAACACAGTAGAGTACGCGAGAACACAGTGGAATACACGGCAACACAGTAGAGTTCAGTAGAAACGCTGAATCACTCCAACCGTCACCACGGAAACCTTGGCCGGAATACGACCGGGGCTGGAGAGGAAAGGTAGACCAAGGTTCTGATGGCGACGGAGGGGTCTGTCCGGGCTGGAGGGGTCTATCCCGGCCGGGGCTGGGTGGATGTGGGCCCCCCAGCCGGACAGAACCAGAGCAGAATGCTACGGATGGCGGCGGAGGGCCCAGAGCACCGGACACTCTGCCAAAACAACACCTTATTCTACCTTCTAATGGCGGACGGAGACCTCGCCGTTCTGTTGAGGTCTTAGGCCACGTAATATTTTATAAATGATTATGACTGACGATTAACGCCGTGTTTGTTTAGACGCACGCTCACTATTAGCTGTGTTGTTGCCGTAGCGATGCGGGGCTCCGTCGTTTAGATGACACTCGTGGTGTCCATGACGACCGGCGGGCCCCTTGTTTTTAGTCCCCTCCTAAACGCGTCTAATTTATCTTTAAGTCTTAAAATCTAAAAGCTCTTCTAAGCTCCCCACACTGACACCTGACATGTCGTTAAATATTCATAAAATGTTAAGTATTAAAATATTGCCTTTGTTGTTTTGTCACGGCCATGATGGCAACCCCCTCCCCCCCCCCAAGCTGAGTGTATCTCTCTAAACCCCGGCTCGTTAGACATTCACCAATAGCCAGCCTCTGCCTAAACAACCTTGTTAAGGCGGGGTTGTAGCGTTGACAGTAAAACCCTAAATTCACACAAACCCTTTTTTGAATAATTAATCCCTGACGTGCTTTTAGTGATGATGAATTTGAATTTAATCAATAGATAGATATATATCTGAGTAGTACCTAATTTGTAATCACAAGTAATTAAAAGCGCTCCTGTTCGCGTCCAGACTCAAATTCGTACAAATGTAAGTTAAAAAGAAAGTAAAATCCCCATTTCAATTCTCCTTAAAATGACTTAAACCAATTCCCTGGAGAGCAGAAGCTCCTTTAGATCTAATGATGGATTTGAAAACCTTTAAAACGTCGACTCACATCTCAGACTAGAAACCAATCGCAGGCCCTTTATAGCGGCCCCTGTGTTTAAAATGTCCTAGCCAATCAGAAGCACCGCCTAAACGGTGGGAGGTGTTTACGCGAGGGCTCGTTGGTTACTAAAAGGTCAAACCTTAATAGCTACTGAACGAAAAGCTAAGTAATGGATAACACTGACAAATTAATGACACAAATCTGATTCAATTGCACAAAAAAAGCCTAGGCTCCGCCCACCTGGCCAACATCTACCACGTGTCCATCACCCTGACGATCGCCTGTCTAAAACCTCCCCGATAGGGATGGGGCTGAGGTCAGAGGTCGAGAGGGTGGTTTTTGTGGGTCGGATGGGGTCTGAGCGGTGCTGCTATGGAGCAGTTCTGATGGGGGCAGGGGGGGAGAGGGGGGGGGGGGGGGGGAGAGGAGAGACGGTTGTCTTTATTCACCAGCTAGCGTTAGCATGTAGCCAAACATGTCTTCCCTTTGGGGTCGAACCCCAGGTAAACGAGCGGGAGCCATGTTGTGAAGCTCAGCTGTTCCTCAGGAGAAGGTCCCAGTGTCTTTAGAGGCTCGGTCAAACACAACGCAACACGAGTGGAGGACAGGACCTTTATTCCAGGAGGGACGACGGTCTGGATGGTACTTTAGATTTGGGAAACAAGTCTGAGTGATAAAGAAACCAGATCTACCCTCTCTGTTGAACTGTGCTTGTTTAGGAGAGAGCGAGAGAGAGGAGGGAGAGGGAGAGAATGAGAGAACGAGAGAGAGGGAGAAAGAGAGAGAGAGAAAGAGAGAGAGAGAGAGAGACAGAGAGACAGAGAGTGAGAGCGAGTCAGAGAGTGACAGAGCGAGAGAGAGAGAGAGAGAGAGAGAGAGCGGGAGAGACTATGGCACAGAAGGAGTTTATTTGCACAGATCTAGCGTAGTGGTTCCTCTGCCCCGTCAGAACAGAGGTGTTGAGCGCTCCCACAAAGCTCAGATGTTCCAGAGGAACAGAGTCTAGTCTGAACTGAATCCTCCACCAGACCTCGCCAGAGAATGAACGCGTTTTTACCACAAAAACTCAAATGATTTGACTTGAGACTTTATTTTTTATGTTTTACTGTAAGTTTCTTTTTTTTTTGTTATTGTTGCAAAGAAAATAGTATTTACTTTTTTGCTTGAAGTATATATATAAATATATATATATAAAATATAAAAACAGGAATGTATATGAAATGTCAGATTTTATTTGTATTTTGCAAAAAAATAAAGAAATAGACAAAATATTCTAGATGGCAATTTGCAGGAAGGAAAAAGTGTCATTTTAGCAGCTATATAGTGCTACTTAGAAATATTCCTCTATTTTTTGAATATATATATAGGGGTTTATACGAACAAAAAAAGGTTATTTCCAGTGTTTATATGCAAGTGCATCTGAATCCACCGTGTAAATTGTCCACTGTCTCTTTAAGCTGGGGCCGCCAGCTGTAGACAGGCTGCCATCTTGAATGCTATTTAGCACAAGTAGCATCGCTTTGTATGAAAAGAGCAAAGGTGTCCCATGTTTGTTTTGTTGTACATAGAAACCATTGTGGAAAAAGACAATAAAACTGCCATTAGGTTTTAAAAAAACAACAACTCGCTGTTTGGGCCCTAAATTATTATCTCTGTTGTTGTTGACAACAATGTGCACCTCTTTAATCAATGAACCCCCTAATCCAAACCATTGTCTAACATCCATCATGTCATCTCTAAAGCCTCTTCAGCCTCATCTGCACATGAGAGCCTTTTCTAAACTGGCACACATTTATTTTCGCATTTCTCTTTCTGCTATAAAATAAGAGTGAGGGTTAGTGAAATGAGTGTTCGCTGTAAGGTAGGGTTAGCCTGGTAGCATTAGCCTGGTAGCGTTAGCCTTGGAACCACATGAGTCTGTAGAGGGCTTGACTGGTAGGATTACCCTGGTAGCATTAGCCTGGTAGCGTTAGCCTGCTAGGGCTAGCCTGGTTAAACCTGGTAGTAACCCTACTGGCCTGGTAGCATTAGCCTGGGTTAGCCTGGTAGGGGTAGCCTGCTGTCATTAGCCTGGGTTAGCCTGGTAGGGTTAGCCTGTTTGCATTAGCCTGTTAGGGTTAGGCTGGTAGCGTTAACCTGGAAGCATTAGCCCGGTAGCATTATGGTGTGTTCGAGATGCCTCGTACACCACCCGCACGAGTTGCACCGTGGGAAATCTCCCATCGATTTTTTGACATTTCACGGAGGCACACCCCCTTTTAGTCGTAATATCTCGCGATTCTGAGAGTCCACCGAGTTCAGTGAGGATGAGCGTACTACTCGACAACAAAGATGGTTGCACCAAAAATGAGTTATTTTCTTTGTATTTGTACCACGTTGGTTGTTTTAATTTCGATTTTATATGTATTACACACTTGATTACATTGCTGCTTTAATCCGGTCACCAATTAATGCATTGCACGGCCTTGCTGTGCATGCAGTACAATGTCAAGTTTTGTTTGCCAATGAGTCCTTCCCGACTCGTCGTGTAGCGATGCCCACAAAGACAAACGCTGTAAGTTCTACAAGCCCGGAAATTACGTCACAAGAGCAACTTGTGCGTGTGGTGTCCCTATGCAGCTTGAACGCACCATTAGCCTGGTAGCGTTATCCTGGTAGTGTTAGCCTGGGAACCAGTATTCAGCAGTCAACCCACCTGGTTGTTTCGTAAACAACCTGCTACCTGATGTGATGTGTCGCCCGTTGCCTGGCTCTGATGGCTGGCTCTCGGCCTATCCAGTTGCGTCCCTGGATATCCAAAGCAAACTGAGAAACTAGCACACAACGTGAACTGATCCAGCGATCAGGCTGAGGCAGTGAGGCGGGTCATGGAGCCCAGAGGATTCCCCGATCATGCGGCATTCCAGATGCATCGTACACCACCGCCCGAGTTGCTCTTACGCACAAGTGTGACGTAATTTCCTGGCTTGTAGCACCAATAGCGTTCCCGTTTGTCTTTGTGGGCATCGCTTCACGACGAGTTAGGAAGAACAGCCATTGGCTAGTCATTGTTATTTTAAGCTTCATTAGCCTCTTTAGCAAACAAAACCTTACATTGTCTTGCACGCTCAGCAAGTGAAATGCATACATTTGTGACTGGATTAAAGCAGCAAATGTAATCAAGTGTGTAAATGCTTTAAAAGCGACATTCAAATGACCAACGTGGTACAAATACAAAGAAAATAACTCTAATTTTTGGCGCAGCCATCTTTGTTTGTCGAGTCATACTCAACAAAAAAAGCCTCACTGAACTTGGTGGACCCTCAGAATCCCGAGATATTAGGAGTAAAAGGGGGCGTGCCACGGTTAAACGTCGGTAGACAGCTGGGAAGTTCCCCACTGCGGGCGGGTGGTGTACGATGCATTTGGTCCAGGTCTTCCTCATAGGTCATTCCTTCACATTCTCTCACTAACTGAACTAACCTCACTCTTTTCTTCCCCCCCCCCCCCCCCCCTCTGATTTTCTTCCCTTCTCCTGACTCCTCTGTGACCTTTCGGTGACCTCTCTGTCCCTAACACCACCCAGCCACCGGCCACTAATCCTCTGACCTGCTGACCTCCACCCTACTCCTCCACCTCCTCTTCCTCAGCCAGCGATGAAGGCTCGCCGGCTCCTCCTCTTCTTCTGTTCTGGGACCAAGGCGCTCTGGCTCCCATCCAACCCCACCACCTAACCTAACCCCACCCCCTAACCCCACCTCCTCAGCCTGGACCCCCCTAACCCCAACCCCTAACCTCACCCCCTAACCCCCACCCCTAACCCCACCCCTTAACCCCACCCCTTGACCCCCCTTAACCCCACCCCTAACCCCACCCCCTAACCCTGGATCCTCTAACCCGACCCCCTAACCCCATCCCACCCATCCTCTCCTGAAGCAATAACCCCCCTCCCCTGGTCCCCAAGGGCCAGTCCCTGGCCCACGTGGACCCGTTGCAGGGCAGGCCCCCTGGACATGGGCTGGGCGTCGCCCCTCCACAGACACTGTTCTGCTGGGATCTGGTACTGGGAGCCTATGGGCTCACCAGTTCTCCACCAGTTTGTATCAGATACTTAATAAAGCAAACAGCACTGAGTCTGAGGAGGCTGCAGCCACGGCCGTGGAGCCCAGTGCCTCAGGACGGCGGAGAGGACGCTTGGCCTACACCTGACCCCCCGCTGGGGCTCCAGACCTGGGGCTCCAGACCCCCCTGGTCTCATGAGGCTCCAGACTTGAGGCTCCAGACCTCAGCCTACAAACGTGAGGCTCCAGACCCCCTGGTCCCATGATGCTCCAGATCTGAGGCTCCAGACCTCAGCCTCCAGACCTGAGGCTCCAGACCTCAGCCTCCAGATCTGAGGCTCCAGACCTCAGCCTCCAGACCTGAGGCTCCAGACCTCAGCCTCCAGACCTGAGGCTCAAGCCCTGAGGCTGAGGGCCTCCGTCCACCGATGCAAAGCCAGCGGCCTTCCACATGAAGTCAGCCATGAATGTTTGCCTTTTAATTTGTAATCCTCCATGAAGAGGAGACTGTATATGACCAGGGATAGAGGATGCGCTCATATGATCTACAGAGGGGGGAGGTTGTGTTTTGGGGGTGTGTTCCTCCAATTGACAGGTCTCAGGGGATGAACAGTTTATCCAACCCACCAGGGCCCTTCCAATCCCAGACGCTATGAGTGATGTCAAACACCAATCAGTGATGTCACCGCGGCTCTGGATGATGTCACCAGTGTCACCCCCCCTGTCCTCCTGTCTCTGGGAGCATTGGGCTAGTGCCATTAACCAGTAGTATTCAGCAGCAGTATAACGGGGGAAATCTCTATTTTTCTACGCCTTTAGTTGAAGTCACCACTTCGATGTGGGCTCTTTACATGAGTTACGGTTGGATGTTTCCAGAGAGAGAGTGGATATACAAGTGCCTTGCTTTTCCTTCGCCTGAGTGTGGATTTTGACCACCACCCCCCCCCCCCCCCCCCCAACCAGACCAGCAGGGGGTCCCTGCCCTCACAGCAGGCTGCCACGCCTTTTATACCAAGTCATGATTCACAGATAGATGTAAACATAAACGTTAGGCTGCGGGCTAGTTTCAAGACGGTTAAGGTATGGACGTTGTTTGGTTAAGCCAACACTAAGTCGACATTAAACAGCTTTACAAACCATTCATCGCCCAGAACTCTCTCTGCAGTCCCCACTCGCTCCCAATAAGCCCAGTCTGTCGTCCAGAACCTGTGTGGGTGTTTGTGTGCATTCCATTATTGTGTATTTCTATCAGGTTTTTTAAACCTCTTCTAGAGGTGGGATTTCTTGTTCAGACTTGAATTTGATAAACGGTGAAACCAGTGCTCTGCTGTGATGTGTTTTGTTCTGTTATTCACCTGTCGTCGGTCAGACCTCCAGCGACCTCTGAACTCTTACCTCTGACCTCTGTATCAAGTCCACCAGCAGAACTTCAGCCTCCTCCTCAGACCACAATACGACCTTCAGACATCACTTCTGTTACACGTTGACCTGAGCAGGACAGAGAGCAGGAGAGAGTAGAGTACTGTCAGAGTAAAGACAGAGTAGAGCAGTACAGAGTAAAGCCAGAATAGAGTAGAGACAGAGTAGATACAGAGAACAGCAGGACAGAGTAAAGACAGAGTAGAGACAAAGCAGAGACAAAGCAGAGGAGGTCAGAGTAGAGACAGAGTAGAGCAGGTTAGAGTAGAGACAGAGTAGATACAGAGTAGAGCAGGTCAGAGTAGCGCCAGTGGAGGTCCAAACGCTACGGTGCAGTCAGATCTGGACGCCGTGCGAGGGAACCGATCAGGAAGCAGTGGGCTGCCGAGAGCCAAACAAGAGGCCCCGTGTGGACCAGACAAAAGAGATGGATCACATACCTGAGTGGGAGAGCGCCTGAGGGCCGGAGCAGAACAGGACATCCTCCGACACAGGGCGTGTTGTCCAGACCCGGTGCACAGAATGCGCTGGTCCGGCCGCTGCCCCCGGTGGGCGTATGGCCACGCTGCGCTCTGTCTGCGTAGGGTCGGTATTTCTAGAAAGGTAGAGGGGTCAGAAGGTGAACGCTGCTGAACCCGTCAGTGTTGTTTGTTGTGAAAACCTTCCCCGGTGTTCTGAGCAGAAAGCTCCACGTTAGTTTATTTGTCCATCATGGTATGAGTGCCATTTTGGAAATATCTATTTACCAAATATAGTTCAAGAAGTACGCTTTGAAGCTTGTTCACTGTTTTAACTTCTTTGTGCGTTTCCTGGCCTGGCTCAGAGACTCAGATGAATTAGAATTCATGTTCACACAAAGTTTACTGGTTTCAAGAGTAAGCTTGACCGGGAGTGTCCCGCCTGGAATCCACTCGGCCAGCAGTCAGTCTGGTTTTCAATGGTCTTTGAATCCCTAAAGGCACAAGAGAGGTAGCGCTACAAAGTTAGCTTAGCTCTGTTTATATTGTCACCGTTTTGTGACAACGAAAACAGAGCTAAGCTAACTTTGAGTGGCATTTAATGAGGGTCGCCAGGGTGAAGTATGCTAGGGCTGACAGCACTGCCCTTCAGGAGGCTAGGCTAGCTTTGTTCTCTGACCCAGGCAAACAGGTCTCCATCAGTTCAAATAAAGTGACAATGTTGCTGCAAAATAGCTGAGCAGAACAATTATGTTGAGCTAACTTACATTGTTGACCAGGGAACTAATTTCACTCGACGTGTTAGCTAGTGAGTAGTATACAGTTCAAAAGGCGATCATGAAAGAAATAGCCTAACTATAGGCTATTAACTATAGCTAACTATAGTTACTATAGTTAACTATAACTATAGTAAACTTTGAGGCGGAGTCAAAGTCCAGGTAGGATGTCTTTAAACGTTTTCTCTTTTATAACATGAAGATAACAGAGGAGGCCATTAAAAGAGTTAATGCTGATAGATTTGGTTCATTTATTTATTTTCAAGGATACTCTGATAGATAAGAGGGGAGATAGGAGAGGGAGGACTCTAGAGGTGATCCTGGTAAGGAGTGGTGGCGAGGACCAGTCAATACTAGCCGCTGCGATGAAACTGTAGAGCAGACAGACGTCTCGTCTGTCTCGTTGTATTCGGCAGAGCCAGAACCCGTCCGACCGCCAACCCACAGCCATGAACCCTCACCCGGCTCCACTCTCTCCTGAAATAAAACCCCAACTCCAACAACTTACCTAGAAACCACACCCCAACACCTACCACCAAACTACACCCTAAACCCCACCTCGAAATAATCATAATCATCCACCGCCGGCTGTTTGAGTGACAGGCAGTGTAAATGTCGAGTGTGTGCGCGTGCGTTTGTGCGTGCGTGTCAGAGTTAAACCCTCCTCTGGGAGGTGCAGATCAGGAGGAGGTGCTGATCAGGAGGAGCAGTGTCTACTCATCAGTGAAAGAGGAGCCGACAGGAACGGTTTAAAGAGCCTTCAGGGGCCCTCACGACACCGCTCAGGAGCCCAACGACCTTCACCACATCTCCCTCTCTCATGTACCTCTCCTCTCTCCTATTACTCTTCCTTCTCCTCTCATTTCTCCTCCCTCCTCTTTCCTCCTCTCTTCTCTGGAGGAGACAGGAGCCACTACACTGGCGTCAGTCTGTGAGTCTTGTATCCAACACACACACACACACACACACAAACCCCAACCTGAAGGTTGTGTGTGTGTGTGTGTGTGCGTGTGTGTGTGTGTGTGTGTGTGTGTGTATGTGTGTGTGTGTGTGGTCAAATTACCTAATTTACATAACAAGTCATAATCTCGTCAATCAGAGATAATCTGAGAAGTGATTTCCTGTCCCAGCGAGAGAGTGATGAGCAGCATGACCCATCGCCCCGACCGGTGACGTTAAACGCATCAAATCACATCCAGTCAGCTCCTTTGGACCAAAGGGACTTCAGAGCATCCAACAATGAAGATATATCCCAAAAAGAGCAACAATCATGCAATGGCATCAAATATAACAAATAAATAAACTGTTTCAAGTGCTACATTTTAGAAGAAAGAATAATAATTTTTGATCTTGTATCAAGGGGTGATATATCTCATATATAGCCCTATATAACATGTTCTGCGGTGATGCAAACTATGATAACTACGTTTCATCACAGCCCATCTGTCCTGAGGCGACCCTCAACGTTCAATGCTCGGCCCCATTTTGTTTAATAAGTCTCTGCTCCCCTTAGGTTAAATGATAAGGACCAATTCACTGTTTCCTACCAAAACTTTATTTTAATTTTAAACGTGTACCCTTCCCCTCGTACCCTCACTATGAGAGGAAGGGGTTTAGAGGGGGTTCCAGCACCCCACTCAACTGTTTTCATGTTGCCAAGGATACCATACTCCCCCCCCCTCCTCTCCGTGGTCCAAGGGGTTTCACTTTTCTCACAGTCTCTCTCCCCCCTTCTCTCTCTCCTCCCTTCTCTCTCTCCTCCCTTCTCTCTCTCCTTCTCCTTCTCTCTCTCTCATTTCGTTCATTATGAAACTCAAATGAAACAGGAAGACAAGCCATAAAGAGAGAGGGAGGGGGCGTCACGGAGGACAATGAGAGAGAGAGAGAGAGATTCATGATGACATCATCAGCCTCTATTCTCTCTGTTCGGTGCCAGGGGGCCAGTGGTTGTACATCAATTCATTACACACACACACACACACACACACACACACACACACACACATAAATGCATGCTCACACAGACACACTTACACACAGAGAGATAGACAGACACATCGAAACACTACACACAACCACTTTAATACACACACGTACACACACAGGGAGACACTACACAGAAACACTTGAATACAGACTCATGCTCAATCACACACAGAGACACGCATAACCCCACTGACATAATCATACACAAATAGACGCGCGCACACACACACACACATACACGGACAGAGTCATTACACAGAAAAACACACTCATGAACACATGAATCCTCAAAACACTCAGAAGCATGCACACACACACACACACACACACACACACACACACACACACATCTCAGCGCCGAACACAGGCCGGTCTGTGAGGGTACAGACGCCAGGGGTCGGAGGTCGCCAGGAAGTCAGAACTCTTCACCACGGCAACTGTCTCTTGCCCCAAACAGAGAGAGAGAGAGGGAGAGAATGTTTCCCCACTCACTCTTATTTTCATTTGATTCGGTCCATCCATGTCTGGTTCTGTCTGTCTGTCAACCTGTGTCTTTGTATGTAGTGTCTGGATAAATTGACAGACGGTTGGATAGTGTTTACATCAGTAAAACAGTATGGTGGGTATTTTGTGTGAAGGAGCCAACGTAAAACGACGTCTGACAACATGAGGAGTACAGTAATCTATCGGATCCACCTTTTACCAAAACAGCTCGTCTGCTATGATGCAGATTTCTGCTGCGAACGGCCAATCCATTTGCTAGGACTATTAATGTTTTTGCCAAACATGAATTAAAAAAAAAAAAGTATATATTTCACGCATTTTAGTTTTACTTGTCACATACAAAATCATAGAGGCACAACTAGTAGTGAAGTTTTTACTTTGCCTGCTCCTTCGACCTAAGACTACTGGGATCCTTGGGTAACTGAGTTGAAGAAGTAGACGTTTTATTGTCGATGCAAAAGAGGTCTTAATAATTCCAGAAACGCGGAAATATTGTTGCGCTGTAATATGGTAATGCTATGGCGTATATAATTTTGAAAGTCTTAATTTGTGTTGCAGCGCCATCTAGTGGATGACATGAAACTGTGGTTCCATCTGTTTCTGTTAATATAAATATAAACTTAGCACAAAAATTAAGGAAATTTGTGTTTGGTTGATTATTTCTCTGTGGTAACAATGCTTTTTGGCGATAAATCTTATACCATTGGAAAGCATCTTATACCATTTCAAATAGTGCCCCATTTGTAAGGAACATGCACCTGTGGGATGAGCAGCAGAGCTGAGTATGTGGGTTGCGCCATAAAAAAATTGCCAAATCTTCTCTGCCAATGCCAAACAGCTTATTCTGCCATTAACTCGTTTGGTGTTTGGTGGATTGGATGATTAAAGTTTGAAGAAACAAGACACACACTCAGTAGCGTGTGGAGGAACAATACACAGCCACAACAGCCTGGCACCTCCTCCTCATGCTGGTCACCAGCCTGGTCACACACTGCTGTGGGATGGCATCCCATTCTTCAACCAGCATTTGTCGCAAGTCAGCCAACGTGGTTGTGTTGGTAACTCTGGCACGAACAGCACGCCCAAGCTGATCCCACAAGTTTTCAATGGGGTTGAGGTCAGGACTGCTAGCAGGCCATTCCATCCTCTCCACTCCCACATTCTGGAGGTAGTCTCTGATAAACCTCGCCCTGTGGGGGCGAGCATTGTCATCTTGGAGGATAGAGCTCGGTCACAGACTGTGGAGATATGGGATTGCCACTGGTTGCAGAATCTCATCTCTATATCTCTCTGCATTGAGATTGCCTCCAATGATAACAAGCCTCGTTTTTCCAGTGAGGGAGATGCCACCCCACACCATCACACTGCCTCCACCAAAAGATGTTATTCTATCGGTGCAGCAATCAACATAGCGTTCTCCGCGTCTTCTCCACACTTTGACCCTGCGATCCAACTGCCGTAGGCAGAATCTGGACTCATCACTGAACATAACATTCCTCCACATGTTCAGGTTCCAGTGCACGTGTTGCTGACACCAGTGAAGACAGGCCTGACGGTGAAGGGCAGTCATGGCAAGTCTCATGGCAGCCCTATGAGACCGGAGATTGGCTGCGTGTAGTTCTGTTCCGGATTGTCTGGGCAGAGAGCCGTCGGCCATATCGTCCTGCAAACCTTGACTGCAAATCTGTAGAAGACAGCCTACGGCACGTAAGTGCTGACAGGGTGATGAAACGGTCTTCTTGGGGTGTCATCTTCTTGGGACGCCCACTTTGCGGCCTGTCTTTGACATCCCCCGTTATATGGAACTTGGCCTTCAGTTTGGAGAGGGTACTAGGGCTCACAACAAATAATGCCGCTACTTGGTTTTGCGGAACACCAGCTTGAAGCTGCCCAATCAGGTGCCAATCTGGCACCTGATTGGCAGCACCTGGGGGTGCCAGAAGCTCAAAACAAGTGTTAATAGCAACAGCAAAATAACCTGTTTGGCAATGGCAGAAAAGATTTGGCCAATTTTTCATGGGCGCAACCCACATACTCAGCTCTGCTGCTCATCCCACAGGTGCATGTTCCTTACAAATGGGGCACCATTTGAAAGGGAACTAAACAGGCTTTCCAACGGTATAAGATTTATTGCCAAAAAGCATTGTTACCAGAGAAATAATCTACCAAACACAAATTTCCTTACTTTTTGTGCTGTTTATATATATATAATTATATTTATATATTATTTTATAATACAGCGAAGGGCCTTTTACAAGACCTTAGACCGCGCATAACCATGAACCCAAATAATGTGACTAAACTAAATGCTGATCGTGACGTCACACCCGCCTACTGCGTTTATTGAGTCATGGACGTCTTATTTTATGAGCAAAATAGTCTCACAACCTTTTTAATCACAGAAGGCAAGAACGCTCCAAAACGGGACAAGAAGCAGGATATTTTCCAAGGTTTAATACAAAACGCAAGACAAACCATGTCAACTGGATTGATTCTATTGGCAACACGATAGTGTCGTCTCCTGCGGCGGACGGCGAGCAGCGCCCCCTGCTGGCAGGAGAGGAACCAAACACAACAGGAATCTAAATGCAAAAAACACTTTGGAGGAGAACGGACCAAACGAAGAAAGCAATAAATGGGAAGAACTGTTTGTCCTTGAAACTCCCAGAATCCAACAGGAGACGGGCCTTTCAAACACAGAGAGAGAAGGAACCTAAAACATAGGAAGTGAACAGAAACCAGGGAACAGGGAGAAGTACCAAACTGTCTTTGTTTCTTTTTTCCCTCCAGCACGGGGGTCTGTTGGTACATGTGAATCTTAACTCTTTAAATCGTGCTTCGGTCGCCCACAGATATAAATAACATCTATTAAATTAAGTCGAATCCAATTGCAAACATTAAATGATATTCACAAGCCAGGTGTGGGAGAGGTGGGGGGGGGGGGTGGAGGTGAAAGCAGAGAGGAGCCTCTTCACCACATCAGTTAATTGCCACGAGGGTGTGTGTGTGTGTGTGTGTGTTTGTGTGTGTTCCAGAGGTCGGGACGGGGACGGGGACGACGACACACACCCTAATCTGCAGTGAGGAAGATGATGAAGATAATCAGAAAGCCCATTCTCAAACCGCTCCGTTCCATATTCATACGTCACGCTCCACACCGCCAGAAGTATCCACGGTCTGTGGAGGCCTGAGGCCCTCCAGGTCCACCGCAGTGTGTCAGACGCCACCCCCTGGGATCAGTGAGTCTCTACAGACACAGGGCTGGGGTCTCCCCAGGACGCTAGCGGTGAGGTCTTCATGCATACATAGGAGGCTAGGAGGGGGGGCGTGGCCTCTGACAGACACGGAGCGGACAGAAGGTGGTCGCCCTGTAGCGGAGTCCAGACAAACCGCCGACATCACGTCAGAGCCGAACGCAACTCGCCCAATCAGAAGACTCTGACAAGGAACACAGCCAATCAGATCTGAGGAAGGGGGCGGGAACTGATCGGGCTGAACAGAAGGGACTGGGGGGAGGAGAGAGAGAGAGAGAGAGAGAGAGAGAGAGAGAGAGAGAGAGAGAGAGAGAGAGAGAGAGAGAGAGAGAGAGAGAGAGAGAGAGAGAGAGAGAGAGAGAGAGAGAGAGATGGACTGGGAGGAGAGAGAGAGAGGGACTGGGAGGAGCCCCCCAGCGGGCGGCCCACTGGCCTGGTTCACTCACACCACCAGAACCAGCACCCCCTGCACCCCCCTTTTCTTACGAGGCTCACTCCCCCGCACAGGCCATACCCTCACCCAAAACTGGTTAGCATATCTGTATGCTAGCTTCAGCTTGGCCCTAGCCTAGCTTTAGCGTAGCATGGGGCTGGCACCGGCCTGGTCCCGGCGGCCATATCTACCGCCTGTCGGGGAATGTCAACAAGATCAATTCAACGAACATTTGCTGAAATAAAAATGGAGTTTAAGGGTGGGGGCGTCCGGGGGGGTGGAGACGGAGAGGAGGGGGAGGGGGAGAAGGGGTTCAATAAACTCAACCCCTTTCCAAAGAGCAATTCTCCAAGTGTCATATCAACCATATACATAGTTATGAACATATATGAATATCCCACCGCTATCTACAATGGGCCCCCCGTCCCACGCCCGGCCCCCGTAGGTGGTGGAGGGGCCAGGGGGGCCCCGCAGCCAGACTGGACCCTCACTCAGAGTCCGACTCCAGGGGGGCCGTCTCGTCCACGGCCCCCTTCTTCCGGCGCTTCAGGGGCCTGGCGTGGCCGGGCCCCTGCTGCTGCATGTGGGCCTTCTTGTGCCGCGAGTAGCTCGACGAGTGCACGAAGGTCTTGTTGCACGCCGCGCACGAGTAGATCTTCCCCGCGTGGGCAGAGCCCCTCTTGCGGTGGAACTGCGCCCGCTGGTGGAAGGCCTTGCCCCGGGGGCCCCCTCCTCCCCCGGGGGCCCCGCGGTGCACCTGCTGGTGGCGGGCCAGGCCCGAGGCGTGGCTGAAGCTCTTGTCACACAGGCTGCAGCCGTGCGCCCCCCCCAGCTGTTGCTGGTACTCCTCCTCCTCCGAGCCCCCCAGGCCCCCGGGGGACCCTACGGGGGCCTGGGGGCCCGCGGCCGGGCCCCGCTTGCCGCCGCGGCCCCCGCCCCCACGCCGGCGCCGGTTCTTCTTGCAGAGGGTGTAGAAGTTGGGCTTGTCGCGCGAGCAGAGCTTGAGGCGGATCTTGAGGTCGGAGGAGGTCTCGCCCAGGTTCTCCTTGCCGGGCGTGTAGCTGTCCAGCAGGTCCTTGACGTGGCTCACCTGGTGCTTGGACAGCATGGTGGAGGTCCTGAAGGTCATGTCGCACTGCGGGCAGGCGTAGAACTTCTCCCCGCCGCCCGCCGCCCCCAGCATGGCCTCCATCTGCCCCGCCTTGCCCGCCTCGTGGCCGGGCCCCGGGGCCTGCCGCTGCCGCCGGCCCCTCTTGCCCTTCGCCCCGGGGCCGGCCTTCAGGCCCCCGCCGCGGCGGCGCCGGTGGTGGTGGGCGGCGTGCGGGCCGTCCTTGGCCCCGCCCTTGTCCTTCTTGTGGACCAGGCGGTGGCGGGACAGGCTGGAGCTGTGGTTGAACTCCTTGCCGCAGACGTTGCAGGGGTGGATGCGGCGCTGCCCGTGCAGCCGCAGGTGGGAGCCCAGCATGCGGCTCCCCTTGAAGCTCATCCCGCAGTGGGGGCAGGTGTAGCGCGACTCCCCTGCCGCCGCCGCCGCCGCCGCCATGGGGGAGTAGGTCTGCACAACACACGGGGAGAGACGGGCGTTACCGCAACGGACAGCGCCACCACCGCCGCCATGCATCGGCGTCCGGTCACCGTATGAGCGTGGCGTTCGCTACCATGACGACCGTGATGATAGTCATTACCATGAGGAAATTCGCTAACATGACCGCACTAATTACAGGGACGTTATTAATTAACATGTCATTCATTAACCGTGATGTCATTCATTAACCGTGATGTCATTCATCACCATGAGGTCATTCGTTCCAACAGAAGAGGTTACCACGACGACATTCACTTCCCACACACCCCTCCTGACGTCACATGGTAAACATGGTTAGCTGAAGACCCTGAACCCCTAGGGGGTCACAACACGGGTGGGACACATGATGGAGGCGTGTGACGGAGGCATGAGGTGTGTGATGGAGACGGTGACGGATGACGTCATCGCCACCCAACCCCACCTGCGGGGGGCGCTTGGCGGCGCCGGGCATGGCCACGCCCTTCCCAGCATGCATCTGCTGGTGGCGGTAGAGGCTGGAGGCGTGGCTGTAACACTTGCCGCAGTAGTTGCAGCGGTACTGCCGCTGGTGGGGCTCGTAATCTACCTGGTACGAGTCGCCGTCGCCCTCCCCGTCCAGCAGGTTGCTGCCCGCCTCCTCCTCCGCCGTCGTCTCCTCCTCCTCTTCCTCCTCCTCCTCCTCGTCCTCCTCCTCCTCCCCCGAGTCCGAGTCCATCTTGATCTCCACACTCTGCTCCGTCAGCTCGCAGGGGTACACCTCCTCGTAGGGCGCGAAGAACGTCTCGTCCGTCTCGAACTTCAGCTGCTCGGGCGCCAGCTCGTTGGGGTCGTCAGAGTCCTTCTTCACGCAGGAGATGGTGAACTTTGACCCCACCTCTGCCCACTTCACCACGTACTCGATGGGCTGGGTGTCCAGCTCCACCGTGATGAACTCGGCGCCCAGGGCGTCGGGCTCCGACGACACCAGCTCCGTCTCCGGGTCGTCCATGTCGACTCAGCAGGGGGGGAGGGGGGGACACCTCTCTGAAGCAGGCGGGGCCTCAGAGCACAGTGGGGACTGTGCAGCCAATTACAACGCCTGAAAAGACACAGCGATATCATTCAATATTAATACACAGAGGCAGCCAGTCGGAGCTTAGCCAGTGAACGGCGTCTGGGGAGAGGTTGGTTGGACGTATACTAATCATTCGGGTCTGCGACCCAAACAGGACACGTTAATAACACACCGGGACGTCCCGGCTCGACCAGCGGCACACTCCCCCTATACCTGCGATAAAATCTCACGCGGCCGTTCGCAAACCCGTCCATTGGTATCGATGCGACAGAAATCCACCCACATATCACCTTCAATCCACGAACAACCCGCGACCCGTCAGCTCAGCTCGGAGGCAACGCGAGAGGAAACGCCTGAGATGAGGAAGAGTCTCCGGCCCGTCGCGGCCCGACCCAGACCTCCGTTTATACCCCCCTCTAACCAGAGAGCCATTTGAGAGCCCTGACAAACCTTATCGCACACTCATGCGGCTGTGAATCCCCATAAACATCGGGTAGATATTGAGCATGAATATCGCCGGGCAGCTCTGCCACAATAAACAGGAAGCGATGCGGCCGGGCGCGGTGCATTGTGGGAGGGATTAGATGGAGAAGGCCGCCGTGTGTCCCTCTGTCCACACGTCTGATATAAAGGCAGTTAACGTAAACACAAGTGAACGCGGTCGGAAACCCACCCACTCGACCCCTCACGGGCCACGGGTGGTACGGCGGGTCGGGGCGTAAGGCGGGGGTCCGACACTAGAGGATCGTCTCCTCTCCCCCCCATAACTCCACACCACCAACATGATGCAAACTACACACACTACTGCACACTGCGCATATGCATGCCATACATCATGTCTGTCCGCTCCCTGGACCGTGTGGGTGTCCTTAGTCCCTGTAGCCCCCCATCCCTTAGCGCCATATCCCTGCTCTAACGCTAGGCAGGGACGGGGCGCGGGTTCGATTCCCGCTGACCGAGACGGTGACTTAATAAAGCCCCGGGAGGAGGGAGGGGGGTTGGGGGGGTCGTCTTCTACTGAGAACAATAATCCTGTCTCCCACAATGTGGCGGGCCGGGGTCACATCAGCCCCCCTGATACCGGGATGGGGGCGGTCGGGGAGAGGACCCCGCGGAAGAGAAAGGAAACGCGACTCGAGCCCCGGCCGCAGCGGCCCGGGCCCCTAGGGGACCCGCGACCCGAGCGGCACCGCATGCATGCGGGGACGACCGGCCCGGTCCGTCGGCGGCCTGGAGCGGGTCGAGGCACGGCGGGGGGCCGACGGGCCGGCGGACCGTCTGGTCCTCACACGGGGCCCGCCGCAGAGCCGCTGTCCGTCTGAGCGGCGGAGCGCGGGGCCATCTTTTGTGCGAGTCGGTAGTAAAATGGTTTTAAATAGAGATTCGGGGTGACTTACAATCTGCGCAGACGTTTCCCTTTATGGTTCGACTCGACTCACGACAGAATTCTGCCTGTTTCTGCCGCACCTCTCCGTCAGAACCGGAGCGGAACATCAGCGATTAAGCAGCCGTCGCGATGCCGCCGGAGAGCAGCGATCTGCGGGCGCTGCGGATGATCGGGGCAGCATCACGGCCGGGGGCGGAGTCCATCCCCATGCTGCGCTCTCTGGCCGTATATCCGGTTCCGGTGCAGCGTTCTGTGCTTCTCGAATTTCATTGGACGAGAGACCAGAAAAAACTACAAAGACCCAACAGCAATGTCGCGAGGACTGTCGTTAAGATACCGCCAACATGGACACACAGATACACCTGCAGCAAACCTCTAGGACGTTAGTTACTCAGTTAGTGGCGTTATATTATTGTAGTTAGGTGTGTAAAATGTGTAATAGTTAAGTAACCAAGTTTTATTTTTCAGCCAAGTAGTTCTGGTTCCAAACCGTCACCTCGACCTTAAAGATCCGTCCATTTACTGTATATAACACAATAGTGGAACCCATCGCCGTCCCAGGACCTGTTTCATCTGTTCACTTAAGAGCTGCGTTCAAATAAGAACCGTATAAGGTGGTCAATACGACATCCACACGCACAACCCTAGAGGTATAGAGGTACGGCCATAAAGGAATAGCCCTAGAGGTGACTAGGAAAGTACACCTGCGATGGAAAATAATGGAAATCCCCTTTATGGTGACCATGTCAGCCTGCTGGTTTTAACCCCCCTAGATTATCCTTTTCTCTGTTTGTATGAAGGTGAAACCTCAGTGTTATCGTACAATCAGTGGGGTACTTCAATAAGACCTTATTAAGCCTAACCTCAACTAATAACTTAACTCACCATATTTTACCTAACATAACACCTTGAACATCTCTAAAATCTAACTAACCCTCTATAACATTATATAACTGGTATCTCGCTCCTAAAAGGCCTGCCTAAACTAACTGTTTCTAACCTAAACTTAACCATCTCTAACCTATATACTCAATCTACAACGTTATATCTAAACGTAAACATCTCTACCTAAATCCTAAGCCTATCCATCTATAAACATAACCACACCAAAAATCCTACATCCTGAACTACACCATCTTCAACCTTATATCCATATATAGCCGTCTCTAATACAACTAATCATCACTAACCTAATACATAAACTTTACCATCTCTAACCTAGTACCTCAATTTAACCATCTCTAACCTAATACCTATACTTGACCATTTCTAACCTAGTATGTCGACTTCTCCATTTCTACCAGTAGGTGTCACTAGTCGTTCTTTGAGTAGTAGGCATACTGACTGTGGCCCGTATATAACTTTATTTTTTGATATATACTAAAAGGAGGCTCGTGCTTTGTTGTCATTTCTATCGCCATTTAAATATCTTACATGGTAAATATAAATCCTTGGAATACGAGCAGTGTGATAGAATACATTTCAAACAGCTCTAGTAAATAGACCAGTTCAATGTAAAACACGAATGACCTGTTAGGGGGGTTTAAAAGGACGTGAGCCTCACATGGTGGGCTCCTGTCCCTCAGCTCTGACCTGATGAATATGTTATGCTCCCATTAACATCTATGGTGGCTTCTCTCTCAGGCTTTAATACATGTGCATCTGTTACATTTGTTACATCTGAATGTCAGCTAAGATTAAAACATATATGCTTGGTACGTTTAATCTCTTGGTATTGAATCTGAATGTTGGCTAACAATAAAGAGTATTTGCTCAGTAGATTTAATCTGTTAGTATTGAATCTGAATGTTATCTAACATTAAACATGCTCTTTATATTCCATCCCTGATTGAGACCTTCTAGTGTTGTGTTTAGTTCAAAACCAGTGAATTAGTTAGAAACGATATATTTTTCCATGTTTTTACACACATACAAAATGCCACTTAAGTTTTGACTGGATCTGAAAGCATTTCAATTAAATTCTCCAATCATTCCATCCACAGAGTCCTGGCAGTGGACTGGCAGCAGCTCACAGGATACATTATTGAAGCCACACATACTGACCCTTCTGCATTATGCATGAGGGTCTACTTGTAGGGTGTCAGGTGGGGAATCGTCCGGAACATATCTCGTGTCAGGTGGTGTTGTTAAGAATATGTTCATAATTATAAGGTAAAGGTCATGTTCCAATGGGGACATCACTGGGTCACAAGGAAATCCTCAACTGAAACTCTGTGTGTCACGTTCGTCTCATACGAGAGGTTGAATGAGTTTGTGAAAAACGCGATTATGCGATCGCATAATTCAACGCATAATCAGCCAAAGTCCGCATATTCATGCAGGGGCCGCTGTATGAATGCGGTGAAAGTGCGGCATATTTTTCAACTATGCCGCACTTTCACCGCATTAATTACCGATTTCCGCGCAAAATATGCGGGGCTTGCATGATTTCATAATCCCCCTATTTTCGTTGCAAAAAAGTCACATATTTCCTGATGATCGCGGACGATCGCGTCGATTGACGTAACAAATTAGATTCGATTAACTACACATTAAACACAGAGGTTACTAGCTAAACTCGATTAAACAATTAAATGCAATACAAATATAAAGTTAGGAACGCTAATAAATGTAATTTGTAAAGTTAGGGCTACCTGTCTTGTCGCGCTCAACGAACGACTTCGCGAATGTTCTTTGAACTCAATGAACGACTTCGCAAATGTTCTTGAACATTCCTACGTCAATCGACGCGATCGTCTGCGATCATCATGGATTACGTATGGATTACGTACCCGGTACAAATTTGGCACCCGGTACAAATTTGGTGTGACACAGCCATTTCCCCCTGTTGCCATGGGAACGTTATGAAGTGACGTAATTACGCGACGTGAACGTCATCGAAAAGCTGCATTTTTCGCAAGTTCCCGCAATATTTGCAAGTTCCCGCATTTTTCTCGCATAAAATTGCATAAATATGCCGCATATTTCATCGCATTTTTAAGAAAACGTTCCGCATAATCAAGGATTTTTGGCCGCAACAATCACAAAAAAACGCCGCATTTTTCTGGAGGGATATAGACTGATATGTGGTGTTATAAACAGGTGCAAAGACTATGACTGTCAATCAATAACAACCCGACCACATGACCAGAGCTTACGAAATACTTTCAGTGAAAGTTCCCCTTTCCCTGTTGAGAGGAACAAGGAAGTTGGCTCGCAGTGAAACTATTCCTGCGATGTGAAGCGGTTTCGGTTCCACAGAGCAGCTTTTGATGTTTTCTGTTCCCACAGACCAGCTCGTGATGGTATTAAACCAGCTCGTGATGGTATTAAACCAGCTCATGATGGTAACTTCACAGACCAGCTCATGGTGGTATCTTCACAGACCAGCGCATGATGGTATTAAACCAGCGCATGATGGTATTAGGACAAGAAAACCCTCTGGGACTTTTGGCCTGACTGTGTTCAGACTGGGGTCGGTTTATTGTGTCCCAAACGCTATCGTTGCATATTTTCCTTGACTCTTAATAGATAAAAGACCTATTCGTAATATATTTGATTGTGCTAGGTATCAGCCGTGTTGTGTTGACGTGAAGTGAGGACCCCATGGCTTGTGTGTGTGTGTGTGTGTGTGTTTATGTTTAGCAGGAAGGCGCAAACATGGCGGACCGACCCGGACACACAGAGGGATGAGTGAGGATTAGTGCTGTTGCTCATATGAAGCTCACATGTTGACTGTACGAGCGAGGTTCTGAACCACCATCACAAATCAGACATTTATTTATCAAAGTTCACATGGAAAACTCTGCAAGTGTCATTCAGGATAAAGATACAGACGGTGGATATCTTTTAGATACATGGCATTAAGGACCAGACCCCTACAAGTAGACTCTGGACATTGGGATTCGAACCCAGAACCTCTGGGCTGGGAGTCCGACACAGCCCGAGATGAGACGAACCGCCCAGCCTATGGTGTGCAAATGCGTCACTCACTGCCGTGACGTCAGACTTCGGTCGGCCGCTATCAGCAGGGACCTGATGGCGTGTGTGTGTGGGGGGGGGGGGGGGGGGGTCCTGCTTTACAAGGGAACTCTTATCAGCCTTATCGGAGACCAGGGGGGAGGGGCTTCTGAGAGCTTAAAGGCCTACGTGCGGATTAACCGAGAGTTTTGATTAAGGGGTCAATAAAGCACTCAAAATATGTGTATCATTTATAAAATGTCTCCAAAATAGTGTTTAAGTCCAGTTTTTGTCGTTTTTGGCAGTAACGGGTGTTTTCTAACGCCATTCGGCGATGACGTCACGTTGGGGAGACGTGGTGGAAGGTAGCCTCAGCCTAGTACTATGACTATGGCGTCTAAGAGGTAGCAATAACCACAAATAACATGTATGATGGCCCACAGCAGTAGAATTGCGAACCTGTCAGACGTGAGAGGGCGAATGAGGAATTGCCGAGAACTGATGGCGGTCAAAGCCAATTAAATGCATGGTCAGGAGAATGAGAGTTGGAGAGTTGCTATCATTTAGCAACGAGCGCTGGAGCTAGTCAATGAACAGCAGTGCATAGAAAAACGACACTTTTATTTCTTTTTACTGTCAGTGAATAGCACCGAGTGAAAGTCAACGTTTTCTTTATATCTAGTGACAGCGATTATGTTTAAGTACCAGTAAACTTAGTCACAAGATCTAGAAATAGAAGGCATAATGCTTGCTATGGGCTAACTTAGCCTATCTGACACACAATCAGTAGACTTGCAAATGAGTGCCTGCAAGTATAAACGATCGTGGTGTGACATTGTTTAACCATCAATCTACCGCAAATACAACCAGACAGATGTACATTGAACACATACACAAAGCACATCGTCCGACCCGGCGAATGCTGACAGACAGCCCACAACAAGCCAAACATCACCACGGCGGGTGTGCTCGCTCGCTCTCTCGCACGCCAGTACACAATCACTCCAACTTATCCAACTCCAAGGCTAGGCTGCTTCACTAAGACCACAACTAACCACAAGGCCTTCTTAGGCATGCAGTATGCCGAAGACGGAAAGGACACACGCACAGTCGCACACACTCATCTTATGCAAAACAATCCGTTTTATCATCAAGATTCAGTCGCTGCAAAGATTTAAAGACTAGCCATAAGTTAGAATGGACCCAACGTATGTGATTGATACAGTCTGGTTTAGCTTTCGCTTGCTATCCGTTTTTAATATGACTTCTCAACATTGTCTTTCTTGTGTTAGGCGCACATGGCTTATTTGCATACGCGCACAGGATTGGCTGGCTACGCAAGGCAAATAATAGAACATATTTAATTATCTTTCTATCTATCAACGCATGGGTCTAGTTTTAATGTGATGTATTTTCTGCATGTCCAGTCAGACTTGTTGTCTCCCTTGTTCTGTGTGGTCTTGTAGGCTATACTGTGTGAGCCGAATCACCTAAATGAATTTGTGATACCTAACAACATTAAATACAATAAATAACTGTTGAAATCTTTATTACCAACAAGCAAATTGCACAAATTCGTTGGAAGATAAACCCTGCATCACGGCCTTTAAAGGTCCCATGACATGCCAGCCGGTTTGAGTGTGATCAGCCGTTACAAGCCATGTTGAAAATCGGGCTCTTCTGACATCACAAGTGGGCGTGTCAACCTAGATGTATGATGGAGAGAGGAGCAACGTTTGCACCTGTCCGTTGGGTAAGCTGGCAAACTGATCTATCCAGCTTACATCTAGGTGGACACCTCACTTGTGATGACAGAAGAGCCAGATTTTCAAAACGGCTTGTAACGGCTTAACACACTCACACCTGGTGGCATGTCATGGGACCTTTATTAACGGTGCAGCAGGAGAGTCTGGCTCCAGTAAGTTTTCCCCTCGGCCAGGTCTTCCACCCAGCCCAGAGAACGCTTCACTAATGGCAGATCTGGCTAGACCCTAAAGAGTGAGGTCACACGGTTGCTGTAAAAACCTGGAATGGAACTTGTTTCTACTGGACGTGGACCCCTTAACTCAAACCATGTGTTACTGACCAATATGTATTCTATGCAATGTTTTTATACAACAAACAACCTGACAAACAAGACCTGTGTGTTCATGTGTGTGTGTGTGTTCATGTTGTGTGTTCATGGTGCGTGTGTTCATGGTGTGTGTTCATATGTATGTCAGTGTTCATGTGTGTGCTCATGTGTGTGTTCATGGTGTGTGTGTGTGAGTTCGTGAGATTGCGTGGCATTTCCAACTGAGTAAATAAAATGTTGCATCTCTCGTTCGGTGGTTTTCTCCGTGGAGGAACCGCATTAGACCGGTTTCAACTCGCTGCGCCGGTCACCCGTCAGCAGACCAGGATCAATATTGAAATCAACTGTTGACACTAGTCTCGCTGTCAGATTAACGAAGCTCAGCTGAGGAAGGACGAGACAGAGCATGCCTTAAAGTGAGTGATAGTTTATTGAGCAGCGCTAGGCAGAGCAGTCCATTAGAAGAGATAGAGTAGATTATAGCTGTCAGGGCGGTGCCCACGCAGAGGTTCACCAATCAGGCGAAGGCAGCGGTGTCCCGCTGCCTCAGAAGGCCCTCAGGAGGAAGTGGTGTAGTGGCGGTGCTGTCCCGCCAAAATAAGGGCATGAAAAAATAGAATTTGCCAAATCCCATTGTACCCCATGGGGGCGGGGCCTGGCTGATGAAGTGGGGGGGGGGGGACTTCCTGTCACCTTGAACTAGTTTCATTCTGAAACACGAATGTCGGTCTGGGGCGGAGGTTAATGTTGTTGTGCAGGTGGGGGAGGGTCGGGGCAGAGGTTGAAACGCTGGGCGTTGGATACAACTCTATCTTAATTAAGCTGGTCAAATAAAAGCCAATAAAATAAAATGTTAAAAGTTGAATATGTTTTGAGTGGTTATGATTGTTTCCTAGACAACAGAGGCGATACTCATACATGTAATATTTATAAAGAATATTATAGAATCAAACCACTGGTCTGCAAAGGTGTCAAATAAGACATCGAAATAAAATCAAATTCAGAATACACGTTTCCTACAAACTAAAAGCTCTTTAAAAGCAGAAGAGGTGGAGGACGGCGCATGGACTCTGATTGGCTGTGCTGGGTGTCCGTCCAGGGGGGGGAGGGGCCGGCTGTGCGCTCAGCAGCAGCGAGTGGGAGGTTCCTAAGATACGAGAGGCACCGGGATTCACAGCTGCAAGAGAAACCACAACTCATCAGACCACCACACAAGACCAACCTACTGGCGGTGCCGTGGTTACCCCGTAAAGGGGCCTTACTGTAGTGTGTGGCGTCGCCCTGGTTACCTGTACGGGAGCCTTGTGGAGCCACTTGTCCTTCTCCCCTCCCAGCTTCAGGCAGGAGAACAGGTCGCAGACAGTGGGCAGGGCCAGGCGCTCCTACACACACACACACACACGTTACCATGGTTACCATCAGCCACAACACTGGGGAATCCCTCACAACCACCCTGCTCACACAGTGAGGTTTACGCCAGGCCCCCCTCTTCATCCCCTCACCTGCTGGCTCCTCTTCCTCAGCAGCCACTTGTCCTCCTGCGGCTCAGCGCGCGCCTCCTCCTGGTCCTCCTTCTGCTTCTCCTCCTGGTTCTCCTTCTGGTCCTCCTTCTGCTTCTCGTCCCGGTGACCCTTTGACCCGGACCCCGGCCCCACCAACCAGCAGTCTGCCTTCTGGGCCCTCAGGAAGGGGCTCTCCCAGGGGGCCGAGGAGGAGGTGGTAGTGGAGGAGGTGGTGGTGGAGGAGGAGGAGAAGGAGGTGTGCTTCTCCTGCCCAGGTGCAGTCACGGCGGAGAGGGAGGAGGAGTTCTTGCTGGGGTGGAGCCAGGCCTCCAGGATGGCCTGGACCTAACAGGAGGAGGAGGAGGAGGAGATCAGGGTCAGCAGGAGGTGAAAGAGGAGCAGACCTAAAGAGCACTGCCTCACACGCACTGGGGAGATAAGGTGCTGCCTGGAACATCTATGGTGGAGATGTTACGGTGGAGATGGTTACGCTGGAGATGGTTAAGGAGGGTGATGTTTAAGGCTACGTTTACATGATGACGGTCTGAACAGAAGACGC
The DNA here is from genome assembly GCF_949987615.1 of Pollachius pollachius. Lineage (NCBI taxonomy): Eukaryota > Metazoa > Chordata > Actinopteri > Gadiformes > Gadidae > Pollachius > Pollachius pollachius. The sequence goes on from NC_136935.1 coordinate 7,927,208, forward strand.
AAAAGTGGCGTCGCGTCTTCACTTTTTATTCCGCGTTCAGATGAGCGTTTTTGGAAGGAAATCTGTGTGCATACGGTGACGCAACAGTGTGCAGAATTCGATTGGGTATGCATGTCAGGCGGCTAGGTGGTGCTGTGATACACCATCACACAACACCACCATGTCTGAGCGCATGTGTAGAATCTTCCTTCTTCTCTTATCTGCGCCGCGAAAACAAAAACATAATTACAGATCCTTCTCTGTTCAGCAATACTATCTGTACATATCCTGTACATTTCGTGGAAAGACTCCCTTAAGGTTATCAGAGCTGCCAGAGCAGCTTGACGGTCCGACGCATGGAAATAATCCAACATGTTTGTTTATTTCCCTGTACTGGGGCATGTATGTGATGTAAACACGTAAGCGACGTGAGCAGATCTGAGCAGAGTTTTGCGTCTTGGCAGTGTAGACGGAAATGCTACGGCGGAGCGTATTCAAGTTTTCCACTCTGGAGGGCGGTTTCAGATTTTTGCGTTTTTAAGCCCCAAAAACGCCGTCACCGTCTAAACGAAAGGCACTTCCGATAAAATCTTTTGTCGTTTTTACCCGCAAGCGTCCTCGTGTAAACAGGGCCTAAGGAAGGAGGAGATGGTTAAGGAGGAGATGGTTAAGGTAGAGATGGTTAAGGAGGGCGATGGTTAAGGAGGGCGATGGTTAAGGAGGCGATGGTTAAGGTGGCGATGGTTAAGGTAGAGATGGTTAAGGTGGCGATGGTTGAGGAGAAGGTTAAGGAGGGCGATGGTTAAGGAGGAGATGGTTAAGGAGGGCGATGGTTAAGGAGGAGATGGTTAAGGAGGAGATAGTTAAGGTGGCGATGGTTAAGGAGGAGTTGGTTAAGGTGGCAATGGTTAAGGAGGAGATGGTTAAGGTGGCGATGGTTAAGGAGGAGTTGGTTAAGGTGGCGATGGTTAAGGTATATTGTTTCACTTCTTATGACAAATGTACTTATTGTAACAAATGCACTTATTGTAAGTCGCTTTGGATAAAGGCGTCTGCTAAATGCCCTAAATGTAAATGTAAATGTTAAGGAGGGCGATGGTTAAGGAGGGCGATGGTTAAAGTGGCGATGGTTAAGGTGGCGATGGTTAAGGTGGCGATGGTTAAGGAGGAGGTGGTTAAGGTGGCGATGGTTAAGGAGGACAGGGAGATGGTTAAGGTGGTGGTGGTTAAGGAGGACGTGGAGATGGTTAAGGTAGAGATGGTAAAGGAGGGTTAAATTGGGAGATGGTCAGGTTGTCATGGCGACCAGTTTAGTTCCATTCCCTACCTTCTGCTCCTGGTCCGAGTGGTAGAGGGCGGCCTTGGGGGGCGGGGCGTTCTTGTCGGGGTGCAGGTTGGGGCGTGTCTTGTCCAGCGGGAGGCCGTTCTTGTCGCGGCCCTCATGCCTGAGCAGCCAGGAGCTCAGGGCGGAGCGCCCGCAGTTCTCCTCGCACACACACGCCGCGTAGCTGCCGCACGCCTCGTTGGCCCGGCACACCGTCTGCACCGGCGCCACCGCCTGCAGCCACGCCTCCAGGGTGGAGGGGGCGGGGCCAGAGGCGGGGCTGGGGGCGGGGCTGGGGGTGGGGCTAGGGGTCTTGAGGCACACCAGCTTGCCCAGGTTCTCGATCTCCACGGCGACGGCGGAGGCCTGGCAGCAGGAGGAGCAGGGCTTGGGGAGCCACTCGCTGGGGGTCCAGCTCTCGTGGAAGGGCCGGAACGCCTGCTTCCAGCTCTCGCCGTCCGTCTCCGCGGCAGCGGCGGCGGGGGTGATGAGCCAGTCGTCCAGCTCCGCCCCCTCCTCCTCCTCCTCCTCCATTTCCTCCATGTTGAACTCCGACTCGTCGATCTTCTCGATGGAGAAGGAGGAGGAGGAGCTAGAGGTGCTGCCGCCGCTATTGGTCCGTTCCCGGGGGACGGGCGTGCGGTGAAGCCACGCCTCCAGGTCCATCAGGTGACCCCAGGCCGCGCCCACGTCATAGACGGCCGGCGGGGGACAGGAGGGCTGAGAGACACACACACACACACACACACACACACACACACACACACACACGTTAATTCTTCACCCTGTCATCACTTTCCTTCACAAGCATTCACTTCGTGTGATTTGTATACTTTATATTTAAATATATTTATTTTAATATTTAATCAATATGTTATATAAATTGTTCGTAGCTGTGCTCTGTGCCAGCAGCTGGAGTTTGAGTGGCGGAATATTCCAGTTTTCAAAGTTAAAGCCCTGCAGTGTTTTTGCCCTCTGTAGCTCTCAGAGGACGAACATCAACTCATCCAAGACTTCCTGTCACGTGACCTCACCTGCCCTTCCTTTTGTGGCGCCAGCCAATCCTGGGGGTTTTTGCTGGACTCGTAGCCAATCAGAGGGCTGGTCACTGGACGGCTTCCCAGCAGCCAGTTAGACAGAGATCCGGTTTCCAGCTTCTGGAGGGTTAGGATGACATGTTCTGGTCAGATCCAGTCTGTGATGTGGTCGTTCTTTAGAGGTGTGTGTACCTGTGTGAGGTGTGTGTGAGGTTTGTGTGAGGTGTGCGTGTCTGTGAGCTGTCTGTGTGTGAGGTGTGTGTGTATGTGTGTGTGAGATGTGTGTGAGGTGTGCGGTGTGAGGTGTGTGTGGGGTGTGTGTGTGTACCTGTTTTTTGGGTGCTGCAGGACAGCTCTGCATGAGGGAGGCTCTCTGGCTCTGGGGGGCGGGGCAGGGGGAGGAGCTAAAAGCAGGTGCTTCATCCAGGTGCTGACGAAACAGGAAGAAGGCTAATCAGTAACTATAGCAACACCATCCATTCTGAATCAGTCACTTTAGAAACGCCATCCGTTTTGAATCACTAACTATCTGTACATGTGGCAGCAGACCAGTAGAAGATAAGCAGAGATACTGTTCAACCCTTGACTTCAGTGCCAGTGGTTCACAGGCTCCTCCCCTCTCCTCTTAGCTTGTTGTTGCTGCTAAAGGGGTCAGAGTTCAGGAGGACGCAGGCAGACACACGTGCAGCCAAACGGATTCACTCAGGTCCGGTCCTGCCCGGCTGTAAGACATGTGACCTTGCCAGAACCACAACACCACCAACAGTTTCCTGATCTCCTCATTAACCCCTGGAGAGAGATGTGTTTATGGACGCCGTTAACCGATTATGTGATTAGCCTCCTTATAAAGACTGCCGGTGCCAGCGGGTCCAGAGTCCGACGGCTGAACAGCAGACCGCCGCGTGGGCTCAGCAGATCACAGCTGGATACCGCCGGGCTGCAGAGCCCTGCCTGAGGGGGGATGGGGGGTTGGCCGTACCTGTGTGGCAATGCGACCGAATGAGGTGAGCGCTTGTTTCAGGGAGCGGGTGTCGGCCGTGAAGCCCAGGTCAGGGGTCTCCTCAGGGGTCAGGTTCAGAGAGGAGAGCCTGGACACAGCGGGGGGGAACCAACACATCCTTCAGCACGATGGTACAGAACGGAGCAACTCAGACACACACACTGATGTACACACACACTGATGTACACCCACAGACACACACACTGATGTACACACACACTGATGTACACAGCCTTCAGCATGATGGTACAGAACGGACCAACTCAAGACACACACACTGATGTACAACCACCCACACACTAATGTACACAGCCTTCTGCATGATGCTATAGAACAGACCAACTCAGACATACACACAAACTGATGTACACACACTGATGTACACAGCCTTCAGCACGATACTGTAGAACGGACCAACTCAGACACACACAGACTGATGTGCGCACACACACACACACACTAGAATGGACCCAAGGCAGTAATTAAAGTATTTGAAGTGATGTTGTGTCATCAAGAAGTGGGGAGCACCCACTGGGAGAGCCTACAGCACAGCTGATGGGAAAGAGGCGTGTCTGCATATACGTGTGTATTCATGCATGTATGAATGAATGAAGGTCTTGTTTGTATCGTTGGTAAGTCGTACTTCTCCAGACAGCTGGTGAGCTGATTGGCCAGGTCACGGTTGGGGGCGGAGTTCTCCATCTGATGAGCGATGACGTCAAAGTGACCCTTCAGCTGGAGACAGACAGGCAGACAGAGGGACAGGCAGACAGAGGGAAAGGAAGACAGAGGAAGAGACAGACACAGATAGACAGACGGGAGGAGTTGAAAGAATGATAATGTGTTATCATTCCAGTTATTTCAAACAGCAACAGTCAGTCAGCCAACAGACATCCAGTCAATCCGCCCACCCCCCACCCCCCTCACCCAGTGCAGGTGGTGCAGCTGGTGGTGCAGGGCGTCGCCCTTCAGCTGCTCCAGCAGGTCGATCTGCCCCAGCAGCCAGACCTCACGGCACCGCAGGGACTCCTGCTGCCGGCTCATACAGGAGCGCACCTCACAGCGCACCTACAGGGAGAGAGCCAACCAATGAACAGGAGAGACACACACACACACACACACACACACACACACACACACACACACACACACACACACACACACACACACACACACACACACACACACACACACACACACACACACACACACACACACACACACACACACACAGCATCCTGACCGTATTTGATGAAGTCCGACCGCGCTGGGAATGGGAGACCCAGAGTAGACTACAGTAGAACAAAGTAGACTAGACTACAGTAGACTAGACTACAGTAGACTACGTAGACCGAGGACCGACTGCAGTAGAATACGCTGGAGTCCAGAACACGGTAGATCGACGCTGGACTATATCCTGATAGACCGATCGACAAGACGCATCACCTGGGCCCTGCTCCTCCTGCAGTCTGATGCTCCCTACTCCTCTGTGCTCCCCTTTTAACCTGCCCCGTCTCCTCCTCTCCTCCCCAGGACTCCTCCCCTAGCCCCGCTTCCCCCACAGGTACCAACCCACCTCCTCCGGATCAGTGCCGACCCCCTACAGCTATCACCCTCCCCTCTGAACCGCGGCTGCAGCCAGGAAGTGAGCCCACCGCATCATGGATAAAACCGCACGCGCACACACACACGCGCACACACACACGCGCGCGCACACACACACACACACACACCTAAATATAGCGCCGGTGTCAGACAAACAGGCACTAACACAAAAGGTGCTGACACATACATAAACACAAGCCACCCAGACTACAGCTACGAAGGCTGTGTGGAGAAACTTTAAATCGCTGTTTTTAGCACCAAGAGCAAAACACACACACTGATGGCATCATCATCATGACACCGTGCCCTGAAATAGGTTTGATCAGACGAGAACCAGAGTGGTTTATACTAGTACTAAGGGACTGGTATACACTAGTAAATAGTAATGGTCTTGACCTGGTATAGTTAACCTCAATACCTCTGGCTGCTAGACCAGGTGTGCAGGTCCCTGACAGGTCTCAGACCAGGTGTGCAGGTCCCTAACAGGTCTCAGACCAGGTGTGCAGGTCCCTAACAGGTCTCAGACCAGGTGTGCAGGTCCCTAACAGGTCTCAGACCAGGTGTGCAGGTCTTGGACCAGGTCCCTAACAGGTCTCAGACCAGGTGTGCAGGTCTTGGACCAGGTCCCTAATAGGTCTCAGACCAGGTGTGCAGGTCCCTAACAGGTCTCAGACCAGGTGTGCAGGTCTTGGACCAGGTCCCTAACAGGTCTCAGACCAGGCGTGCAGGTCCCTATGGTCTCGGACCAGGTCCCTATGGTCTTGGACCAGGCAGGTCCTCACCTCTCTGCCGTTGTCTCTCAGCTGGCTCTCTGCTCTCATCACCCCAGAGATGGCCTCCTCCAGCTGGGCCTGCGCCTCCTCGCACTGCCGGGCCCCCGGGGGCCCCTCGTCCTCCGCAGGGGACATCCTGGGGGGGGGAGAAGAGAGAGAGAGAGCAGTCAGGATACCACTGATTGGTTAGGCGTCGCACGCACACGCACACACACACACACACACACTTCTTCCGCTTTACAGAGAAGTCTGCTGCTTACGCTACAACTCAGCTGCACTGACCGGGGACTGTGTGGTGTAAAACTATCAGTACACAACAGCACAGTGACAGCACCGTATAGAACAAGACAGGCAGTAAATCACTAGACACCGTACACCAGCCCTCCAACCGGCCATAACACCGAGAGAGTTGAGGGAGTTTAACGATCGTGATCCAGAACATGTTGCGTGCACAGACTGATAACTATGTGCGCCGGTGTGGGGTAAATAAGAGCTTATGATTGGATGACGGGGTCGTGACAGCTCATTCAGAGGGGTGACGCAGCAGCAGGGACGGCTTAGTGTCTGAGGACCGGCTGGTGGTTCTGTTGTCCTCTGAGCCGGGGCCTAAGATCAGCCCATACAGGTCAGGGTCATGACAGACCCACCACAGACCCCTGGTGGGGCCACACACTGCCTAGGCCTCCACTAGATCCCACCCCCCCCCCCACATACACACACATGGGCTTTAGAGATAAGGTAAGATGGACACGCCCAACAACACGCCACATGAGACTGTCCTGCAGGCCGAGGGAGGACAGCCGCATCTCTGCTGCCCGTGTCAAGGTGAACAAGAACATAATAGCGTTGACCTCTGTGTGGATGGTCAGTCTAGAGAAGGGCGGACAGAGAGACACCACCACAGGGACTGGAAGACAGAGAGACACCACCACAGGGACTGGAAGACAGAGAGACATCACCACAGGGACGGACGGACAGAGAGACACCACCACAGGGACTGGAAGACAGAGAGACACCACCACAGGGACGGACGGACAGAGAGACACCACCACAGGGACAGACGGCCAAAGAGACCCCACCACAGGGACAGACGGACAGAGAGACACCACCACAGGGACAGACGGACAGAGAGACACCACCACAGGGACGGACGGACAGAGAGACACCACCACAGGGACGGACGGACAGAGAGACACAACCGCAGGGACTGGAAGACAGAAAGACACCACCACAGGGACAGACGGCCAAAGAGACACCACCACAGGGACTGGCAGACAGAGAGACACCACCACAGGGACAGACGGACAGAGAGACACCACCACAGGGACTGGCAGACAGAGAGACACCACCACAGGGACGGACGGAGAGAGAGACACCATCATAGGGACAGACGGCCAAAGAGACACCACCACAGGGACGGACGGACAGAGAGACACCACCACAGAGACGGACGGACAGAGAGACACCACCACAGGGACGGACGGACAGAGAGACACCACCACAGGGACGGACGGACAGAGAGACACCACCACAGCTGGTCCCCGGCTGCCGGGGACCAGCTGGGGGATTGCCGGGGATTGCCACTGGACCGGTTGTATGGGTTTGCTGGTCATTCCTTAGCGTCAGCTACCCTAAGCTCGGTGGGGCTAATAATAAGTACGTTTTTCAAAAGAAAGAGAAACAACAAGCACTAACAATCGCTAGTTGAACCCATTCCCCGTACACAACAAGGATACAGCTAGGATAAGATGCCACACAATGCTAAGTACTATTTTTAAGTGCAAGGCCGTAATACGTGCGTTAGAGGTCTGGGGGAGCTTTGCAGAGTCTAGGTGAACTCTGAACAAATGAGTCTTGATTCTCACTTTGAGCAGAACAGTGAGCAGAGGAAGAGACAGCGAACCCATGGCATATATCTTGGTGAGGCAACACCGCCTGCTGACCTCGTTCCTCCAATCATACACTGATATTTTGGTGATAACCACACATACTGGGAATACTGCTGATAGAGCAAACGCAAAGTTACCCTTCTCTGCATGCAACAACATGCTCTTCTACATTCATGGAGATAGCTTTTTTTTTCTGATGCACTGTGTTTTGCAATATTTTCTTGTGATTGTGTATTTCTATACACACACACGTTTTTTTTATAATAGTATAATACAACATATTCACTATATATCACATACAAATGCATGTTGCATTTTTGCATAAATTAGCACAACAATAGTATCACCTTTATGTGCATTAGTTGAGTGTACAGTATACACCTTGCATATTGATTCTGTTGTGCACACCACGTATGACAGGACTGACCCTAACTACCTATCATCCAGAGGCGTTTCTGCGGATTAAACCCAGAGATTGTACGAAACTAATGTCTAGAGGTGTTCAGCCAGAACTAACATCATTCTCTGTATACGACGGAGGAAAGCCTGATCGTCGAAAACATGATCAGCATAAAAACGTCCCATATATATAAGCTGTTGAATAACTCGAGGAGATCTCGGCACGCAAAACACAAACACACAAACAAACACCAAAACAGAAACGCTTTCTACCGGGAAGCAAAAGATCGCCGGAAAATGGCGAACGGTGGAAACAACAAGGTCATACCTTCGGATCTTTATGCACCAAACCAAAGGCTAACGGGTTGAAATGATCTCCAATGACCGCCACAGAGCTCTGGTCCAAAAGTCTGTCTTACGAACGGTGAGATCGAGGTTTGATTCGCTATGGTTCACCGATCTGGAAACAACGGAGCGCTGTTACGTCATCGGCTCAGTTTCCACCACCGCACCAGGAGCATTGCGCAAGTAGTCTACAGCTGGGGACCCCTTAGTCCACCTCTTATTGCCAGTTTTAAACAGAGCTGTTTTTGTCCAGGGATAAACACAGCGGCTTTCTTGAAGTGGGAACCAGTGGCGGACCGGGAAAGACCCCCAAGGGCCCGGTAAACACTAACCTGGCCTGTGAAGACGTGTTCACGGGGTCGGTAGTCACCGGACCCGTAAATGTGTTTACCGGTCCGGCCCGTCCCTGACACCCAACTACTGTGTACGTGTCGTTCGGGCTGCGATTCAGAACCTGCGTGTCCGGGGACTGGGCCCACTGGCCCACCCCTACTGGCCCACCACTAGTTCACCCACTGGCCCATTACTACTTGGCCCACTGGCCAGTCACAACTGGACCACCACTACTGGATTACCACTACTGAACTCACTGGCCCACAACTACTGAGCAGCAGTAGTCTCCCAGTACAGCCCTGGTGGGACTGAATCTCTCCCAGTACAGCCCTGGTGAGACTGAATCTCTCCCAGTACAGCCCTGGTGGGACTGAATCTCTCTCCCAGTACAGCCCTGGTTGACTGAATCTCTCTCCCAGTACAGCGCTGGTTGACTGGAATACTCTCCCAGTATAGCGCTGGTTGACTGGAATTCTCTCCCAGTACAGCCCTGGTTTACTGGATCTCTCTCCCAGTACAGCCCTGGTTGACTGAATCTGTCTCACAGCAAAGCCCTGGTTGACTGAATCTCTCTCCCAGTACAGCCCTGGTTGACTGGATCTCTCCCACAGTACAGCCCTGGTTGACTGGATCTCTCCCCCAGTACAGCCCTAGTTGGGCTGAGAGCGACACGATGGTGATCGGCAGCTAGGCTAACCCGCTAACGTCCTCAATATGACGCGCTAGGGAGCGAGATTAGGTCGAATCCTTTTCTTACCGTGTTAGTTTGTTGGTTTTTCTCGGCTTGGATGTCATCAATCGTCCGGTATCGAGAAGGGGTGACTGGTTATTGGATGTTTATGGTCGGCAGCTGATCAATGTCACCACCAGACGAACGGGAGGAGCGGAGCCCTCGCGAGAAGAAACGCCTCTTCTCGCGAGGGCGATGGAGTCGGCGCGCCCCCTGCTGATGGTTCATAGTACTATCGGAGGACGCACTAACCATCTCTTCCCAATTTATACCTGCCTTTTACCATCTAGCCAGCTGAAATAAGCATTTCATTATGGTTGAAACGTTAAACGTTATTTGCAACGCCATCCCTGGAAGAATTAACTGTCCTTCACGTACATCTTTGTGTAAAATAGAAATAAAAAAAGATGATCCTAGACCTGCGGGCCTAGGAGTGCGGGCCTGAAACTGCAGGCTCCGGTGTTTCAGGAACATACTATTTAAATGTCAGGGCATGATATCATGATAAAAAAACATTTTCAACTGGTGCATCTAAATAATACCTATATGTATTCATAATTAAAAATCTGGGCTTTAGAAAGAGTACATTACATTACACGTTATTAACAGAGACGTTTAGATTAATTTAAACATATTTATGTCCAGAACTCTACTATCTTCCCCGAGCTTCATATCGCGAGGATTCCTCCGGCCACGTCGACGGTGTTACGTCAGGTCAATATGTGACGTCAGCACGTCGTTGTTTTGACGCAGGCGTTTCACCATCCGGACTTTTACGGAACTCTGAGGTTTATTTTGTTGTAATAAACGCGTGTTAACGCTGAACGACCGTTGAACGGTGCGGACCGAACTAGTTGCTCCCCCCAGTGACCGGCCACGGACCCTCCAGCTCCAAGAAGATGTCTGCTGGGGCCAAAAACACGAACACGGAACCGTGGGGCGGCTTCGACGACCCCCCTGTGCAGGTAGGAATGGAACCAGCAACCCTGACCTGACCCCCTTCACACCACCCCGACACATGCATAACGACGTCCGAAAGGATCTGATCGCTTGTTTTATAACAAGTGTTGTAAAGCGAGTGGCTGGTTTGTTGTTGTCATACACATACACACACACACACACACACACACACACACACACACACACACACACACACACACACACACACACACACCAGGGTCTGTGTCCGCTGCTGTCTGATTAATGTCCATTCTAGTGGTAGACAGCTGACATTACCAAGTAATAACATAACACTTAATAACATAAACAGCAGATCCACGCCTGTTTCCTGAGCCTTCCTTATTGGTTCAGCTAATTTCTCCCAACAGTAGGAGTTCAAATGATTGTGTCACAAAGTCTTGACAAACGCCATCGTCTTGGTCTCCCATTATTACAATCTATTTCTCTCTCTCTCTCTCTCTCTCTCTCTCTCTATCCAGGGTAGTGGCTCGGCCGTCATCGACATGGAGAACATGGACGATACATCGGGCTCCAGCTTCGAGGACATGGGCGAGATGCACCAACGCATGACGGAGGAGGAGGAGGAGGGGCCGGGGGGTGCGCCGGGGGAGGAGCCCGGAGACGACGGCGAGTTCCTGGGCATGACGGGCATCAAGGGGCAGCTGGGGCGGCAGGTGGCCGACGAGGTAGGAGGGGTCACCAGCTCACCGCTAGCCAGGTTAACTGACCCTGCTCAGAGAGGGTCACCAGCTCACCGCTAGCCAGGTTAACTAACCCTGCTCAGAGAGGGTCACTGGTTAACTAACCAGGTTAACTAACCCTGCTCAGAGAGGGTCACTAGTTAACTAACCAGGTTAACTAACCCTGCTCAGAGAGGGTCACTAGCTCACCTCTAGCGAGGTTAACTAACCCTGCTCAGTGAGGGTCACTAGCTCACCTCTAGCGAGGTTAACCAACCCTGCTCAGAGATGGTCACCAGCTAACCGCTAACCAGGTTAACTAACCCTCCTCAGAGGGTCACTAACTAAGCCTACTCAGAGAGGGTCACTAGCTCACGCTAACCAGGTTAACTAACCCTACTCAGACGGTCATCAGCTAACCGCTAACCAGGTTAACTAACCCTGCTCAAAGAGGGCCACCAGCTAACCCCGCTCAGAGAGGGTCACTAACTAACCAGGTTAACGACCGTGTGTGCGTGCAACCCCAGGTGTGGCAGGCGGGGAAGCGCGAGGCGTCCAAGGCCTTCAACCTCTACGCCAACATCGACATCCTGCGGCCGTACTTCGACGTGGAGCCGGTGCAGGTCCGCAGCAGGTAAGCCCCGAAACGGCTGCTTCTGATTGGACGACATGAGAGCCAATGGCCACAGTGTTAGCTGGTGTCATTTCCAGAAATTTGACAGATAGGTCTGGTCTCTGTGGTTGTGTCCTAACACTAACGTCTCCTTCCAGGCTGATTGAGTCCATGATTCCTGTGAGGACCATCGCCTTCCCCCAGGTAGGACCCTCTCTATAGGACCCCCCTTCTATAGGGGTTAGACAGTACAATAAGGAGAAGGTAGGGGTTAGACAGTACAGAGACAGGTCATTGCGTGGTTGAGGCGTGTTGTGTGCTGCAAGCGTGTCGTGTATGTGCGTTGTGTAGTTGAAGCATGTTGCGTGTTGTAAGCTTGTTGTGTACGTTTGTTGTGTGGTTGAGGCGTGTTGTGTGTGGTTGAGGCGTGTTGTGTAAGCGTGTTGTGTATCTGAAGCATGTTGTGTGTTGTGTTGGCAGAAGGTGGCGGGGGAGCTGTACGGGCCCATGATGCTGGTCTTCACCCTGGTGGCCATCCTCCTGCACGGCATGAAGACCTCCCAGACCATCATCGTAAGACCCCCCAGACGCATGCTTAATGTTCACTTTACTGTCTGCGTGTGTGTGTATGCATCCGTGCGTGAGTGAGAAAGTGGTACCAGAAGTGCTGACCCTGTGTGTGTGTGTGTGTGTGTCGGTGTCGGTGTCGGTGTGTGTCGGTGTGTGTGGTACCGGACCCTGTGTGCGTGTGTGGTACCTATACGGACCATCTGTGTGTGTTACCTGCACTGACCCTGTGTGTGTGTGTGTGTGTGTGTGGTACCTGACCCTGTGTGCGTGTGTGTTACCTGTACTGACGATGTATGTGTGTGTTACCTGTACTGACCCTGTGTGTGTGTATGTGTGTGTGTGGTACCTGACCCTATGTGCGTGTGTGTTACCTGTACTGACGATGTGTGTGTGTGTGTGTGTTACCTGTACTGACCCTGTGTGTGTGTGTGTGTGTGTTACCTGTACTGACCCTGTGTGTGTCTGTGTGTGTGTGTGCTCCAGAGGGAGGGCACCCTGATGGGGACGGCCATCGGGACGTGCTTCGGTTACTGGCTGGGCGTGTCCTCCTTCATCTACTTCCTGGCCTACCTGGTCAACTCCCAGATCACCATGCTGCAGACCCTCTCCTTGCTAGTGAGTCCCAGGGCCGGGGGTTCTATTCCCGGGGCAGCCCAGTAGCTCCAGCATTCGTCCATCTTGGATCTCCCTCAGGGCTGTAGATCTCTGTGTTGGTTTCGACCAGAGAAAGACGTCATCTAGGTTATTGTAACATCAATAACACCTTAATAAGCATTCATGTAACTGTGACGTCAAACAGTCCAAGATCAAATGATCAGATGTACTTTATTCATCCCTGACATGATGACCCGGTCACAGCAGCATGTCAGAAACATGAGTTAACAAGAGTTCAGAAAAAATACAGGAAATGGATTTATGGAGGCTAAACTGGTCTTCTGGACCACCTAGGCTCCATTAATTGAGCACGTATTGAAGATGGCTGCCATCGGACGAGGCAACAGGTAGAATATCAAACCCAGGAGTGAAACGGGGTCTTTGTTATCGTCTCCCAGGGTTACGGGCTGTTTGGGCACTGCGTGGTCCTCTTCATCACCTACAACATCCACTTCCACTTCCTGTTTTACGGCCTATGGCTGCTGGTGGGCGGGCTTTCCACCCTACGCATGGTAAGACACTACATCTCCCATCAGCCACCTGGGTCAGAAACAGACGCGAGACTCGTGTACCCAGAAGCTAAACGTGGGAGTCACAGCAGACCGTATGTACTGGTATTAAAAATGAAATGAGATCAAATTACAAACGTATACAGAATATGTCACAATATAATAATAATAAAGGAAATTAAGAAATGTAGATGCAGTAATAAATGGATTGTTATATAGATAAATTAGAATATAATCAGTATCAATACCCCTTGTACCAGATAATGTACAAGTGATGAACGATGGATAAATGTCTGTTGAGCGTGCTGCCCCTCCCCCCCACTAGGTGGCGGTGCTGCTGTCCCGGACCGTGGGCCAGACCCCTCGGCTCGTCATCTGTGGCTCCCTGGCCGCCCTCCACATGCTCTTCCTGCTCTACCTGCACTTCACCTACCACAAGATGGTGGAAGGTGAGTCCTCCTACCCTGGGGCCCTAGATATTTATACTGAGTAGTTATCGCCTTCGGCTTCTCAGCATGCGTCAACAGTGCCGCCGTCTTGCCGCGGGGTAACCCCACAACTGAATGAATGAACTTCCAATGGGGCAGTGGTCCTTTCCCAGTCAAAATCACTCTGAATCTCCTTCCTTTAAGCAATCTTCAAGAAGGCTGGTTTCTGACATACGTCGGACGTAAAATATATAGATCTTGTATTTTTTATTTATTTTTTTCACCAGATGGCGGCGGCATTAGTGCAGCTCAGGCGATATCTAGTATATATATCTTTTCCTGGGGGCCCGCACACCGCACCTTGTTTGTTTTGGGGCCGTCTTCAGGCACCTCTTTAGTGGCGCAGGTCTTTGCAAATGGCCGAGCAGAACAATCATAGGAGGGCTTTTTGTCCACATTTGGTTGCAGTCCAAACAGAAAGAGATAAGACTAATGGGTCCTGAAAGCTAACTTTCAGGACCCCCCCCCCCCCGACCCAACAGGGTGTGTGCTGTAGGAGCCTGACCAGAACCAGGTCAGCATGCAGATACGGCCCTGGCCTCGTTAGAACGGGGCCGGGCCCACAGGCGCTAGGATCGGTTTAGTTTTGAGGCGATGACGAGGCTGAGAGGTGCACCGGTGACTAATGAGTCAGGTTCCATTCAGCAGCCCAGTCGCTGATCATAAACCACAGATCACCGGCTTTGGGTTCATTCAGACTGGAGGTACTGGGACCCAAAGCGAGGGGGAACCCCCACAACGTCTGTTAACGTGATCCCAGCGGATCAGGGCCGCCTAGACCTGCCTGAGGAATGAACCTCTAAAGGTGCACTTCATTGGCTGTTCCTCGACCAATCAAAAGGCCTCAGAGGGTTCCGTCTCTGCCAGCGGATCCTGTGATTGGCCGCAGCTCCACGGTCTGAGCCAGCGGAGCCTGTGAATGGCCCCCATGGTCACATGTTCCCCTCTGCTCTCAGGGATCCTGGACACCCTGGAGGGGGTCAACGCCCCGCCCATCCAGCGGGTGGCCCGAGACGTGCCTGCGTTGGCCTCCGCCGCCGTCAGCAACACCCTCAACACCACCCTCCAGACCCTGGGGGCTCTGCTGCAGAGCCACTGAACACCTGACCACCTGTCTGACACCTCCCGACCAGCTGGCTGATACCCCCCCTGTCTGACACCACCCGACCACAGGCTGTGGAGGGGAACATGTATATATTTCAACACATCGGTCAGGGCAGACCTACGTCTTCACCCTCCACCTCCTCCTCCCCCCGTCCAACCCCCCCCAGTGTGGGGTTTGGCTAAATAAACTGTACACGAGATGGTATTTGTACACAATGTTAGTATATTAGTATGTTTGTAAGGGGTATACGTTGATATCATGGAGCTCCAGAGGTTGTTGTGAGCGCTGCTGTGAGATGAAGACCAGCTGAGGCTGGACCACGAAGACGGGGTCTCCCGGTGAAGGATGAAGGGGTTTCCACGGCTACGGCTCCCCTGTCCTGCCCATTGATGAGGTGATGGTGTTGAGGTGCTGGGGTTATGGGTCAGGTATTTACCAGCTGATTCTGGTCTGATCTTCTGAATCTAAAGCCTTTGAGTTTCTTTTGAATGTCCTTCATTGTGCTTGCTGTTGTTTTGGTTATTTTCATTATTTTGGCTCATTTTCGTTACATTTGTATTTATAGGGTTATTGTCCAGGGAGACGCCTGAAATAAACTTTTCCGTCGTAGCGTGAGTCTTTGACACTACGCCACACCTTAAGTTATTACCGTACGCTATAACTCCTTATGCTACTGAGAAAGCAGAGAGCAGGGCAGGGAAATAAGAGTCCTTTCAAAGGATTGGCATGAATTTACCACGCACACAGTCAATTGTGATTTATTTTTTATTTTTTGCCAGCAGTATATATATAGATAATAAGGTTGTGGGTTGTGTTTGTAGGGGTCATTTTGGTATGTAAATAAATAAGCTCCATTAAAAGAACAGATTCTGGACCTCACTACTGACCAACCCCGGTGGCGGCCCTGGTTGCCGAGTGTAAGTCCAAGTCAGGGTGTCAGTGTTTGTTAGTCAGGGTGTTAGTGTTAGCCCAGTCTCGAGCTCAGGTGAGCTGCTGCTAATACCCGTCACGTGACAGGGAGGCTCGCAACATCCGCGAAAAGGACCGGAGAGCACTACGACGGAAGACGTTACAGGGGAACGTTCGAGAACGACATCACCGCTTCGTTTCAGAGCACGTGATTTAACGGAGCAGCCGGAGCGGGACGCGGCGCGTGCGTCGGAGGGGGGCGTTGTGGAAAGAAGCGCGTGTCCATAGTAACAGACACCTGCAACGCAACCGAGCAGCGCGCGGACACCGACCGGCTCGAGCTCCCGAAAGACAGCGACAGGTCAAGTCAGGGACGGCAGGGAATGTGCGTCGCGAGACAAAGTGTCGATAATCGACACATTTAAAGTGACGACAACAGCAGCCATCATGGCGGTACCGTATCGATACCAGCGCCTGGCCTCCTCCACTCGATCGGCACCAGATGACGTCAGCGCGTGAAGCGTCGAGCAGCAGTTCAACTTCCTGAGTGGAGCTGATCTATAAGTTACCCGCGACCCCGTGATCACCTCGCCCCGTTTTACTTCAGTACGTATCCGCGTGCACACGTGTGCGTAGTGTAAGCGCCGTGGGGATGACGTCACGCACGGACTAGCGGCGGTGGTCGTGCGTGGTGTGGGCTCGGTTCGGTTCGGCTCGGCTCGGTTCCGAGTCGCCCGGCCCCCCGGAGCGATGCTGCCGGGGTCCATCCAGATCACCGGGGAGGCGCTGTCCGGGGCCGAGGTGCGGGACATCTGCGACGGCCTGCGGGAGAACGGCGTCCGCCTGCTGTCGGTGCGCGGCTGTCAGCTCAGCGACCGGGACTTCGGCCGCGTGTGCCGCGGCGTGGCGGACTCGCGCTCCCTCGCACAGCTGAACCTGAACCTGGGCGTCGTCTCGGGCCTCGTGCGGACACGGCAGTTGGCGGACGCGCTCGAGACAAACCGCTCCCTGCAGACCCTGTTGTGAGTAGACCGCAGACTGGAACCACTTAGTGTATTGTTACCGGGTTATAAAGAATTGATGTAACTTGAGTGCAAACTTTATTAAAGTATGAGTGTATTTAGGATATGTATTTTGCCTAGTATTAACTAGTTGTTAACTAATATTTTCGGAAATCATGTCTTTCTTCACGAAAATACTGAAGAATAAAGTCAGTCAGTAAATGAAAGTCTCAGTGTGTGAGATTGAGGCTGCGGATGAAAGGAACTCAATAATAATTCTGTCCACTCTGAGACGCGCATTTATCAGCTCGTTTGGCTGGTCCGCGTGAGTGGGAGGGGTTTAGGGTGAGTGGATAGTAGTATTCATGTAAACAAACGGGCCGGCCAGCATAGGGATGTGAGTTTATTAACGATAATCTTATTAGAATCACTATCACATCAGTGTTGACCATACATACTTTCAGGTAACCATGGTAACAATGAGGCTTTCACCTCGACCCCGTCCTCTTCTTCCTATTGCTCTCTCTGGCATTCAATTCAAGAAAACTTTATTGGCATTGAAAGCATCATCACAATGACAAACATTCACACAGAGGAAAGTAAAGTGCACTATAAAGTCACAGACTATAACCTCCTGGGCCCCAAAGCCTCCACGGGAGCCCCCTCCTGGATGCGGGCCTGGTGACACTGAACGCGGCGCTGACCAGCCACCCGTCGCTGGTCAGCCTGGACCTGGGGGACTGCCTGCTGGGGGACCAGGCCCTGGGGCTCGTCTGCGGCATGCTGCCCCCCGATGGGGCCAAGTCAGGTAGGACCCCCGGCCCAGAGCACTACCAAGGGGGAGACACACACGGTGTGCATACACACACATCAACACTCACACACACACTCACACACACTCACTAACTAACAGTAACACACACACACACACTGCGCACACACACACACTCACTCTCACTAACAGACACATCTACACCCACGCTCACTAGCAGACACACACATCTAAACTCAAACTCACACACACCGCACATAAACACACATCTACACACACTCACTCCTACATCTACACTCACTCTCACTAACACGCACACACACATCTACACTCACTCTCACTAACACGCACACACACATCTACACTCACTCTCACTAATACACACACACATCTACACTCACTCACACACACGCCGCACATACACAAACACACACCGACACAAACCGCACGTACACTCACCCTCACTAACGCACACACCGACACTCACACTCACCGCCACATACACTCTCACACACACCGACACTCACAAACACACACACTCTCACACACACACACACACACACACACACACCTACTCACACATCAACACTCCTCAGGGCTGTAGGGCTGGACCCTGTCTCCCCCCCCCCTGACTGGGTGGTTGTGTCCCCCCCCCCGACTGGGTGGTTGTGTCCCCTTCCTCCAGGCCTGAGGGAGCTGACGCTGAGCGCCAACCCAGGGATCAGCACCAAGGGCTGGGCCCGCCTGGCCGTGGCCGTGGCCCACAGCTCCCAGCTCCGCGTGCTCAACCTGGACTACAACCCCCTGGGTGAGGGAGGGAGGGAGGGAGGGAGGGAGGGCGAGGGAAGGGGGAGGGTGGGGGGAGTGAGGTGAGGGAAAGAGAGAGCGAGGCTGAACTAGCTCTTAAGTGGTTCTTCTCCAAGCTAGCAGACCTCCTCCACATCGTTGTGCTACTAATGAAATGTGAAGCTCTCCTCAAAGCACCCGTTAGTGAGGAGCAGAGCCCGGTAGAGCTCAGAGGAGGAGGTGCAGTGAGGAGGTGGAGGAGGTTGTAGTTCCCACAGCTTCCTCTCTTCTCTCAGAAGGTTCTGGGGGAGAAGGTTCTTCTGGTTCTGACATTGTGGTTCCCTTGTGGTTCTCTGGTGGGTGCAGGAGACCAGATCGCCGGGATGCTGGCGGTTGCCGTGGCATCCAGCAGAACCCTGGAGGTGCTGGACCTTGAGGGAACCGGGCTGTCCAACCACGCGGCCCAGGTACCCGGCAGAACCCCCGGGTTCTCCTCTCAGATACGGAGGAACGTCTAGACCAGCCTGGAGAGGATTTAAAGTGATATTATTAAAGTGATGAACCTGTTTTACTGGTCCGCCTGGAAAAAATCATAATCACGATTGTTTTGGTCAATATTGAAATCACGATTATACAAACGATTGTTTTTGAGTTTGAAAACGTGTTGTTGACAAATGTACTTATTGTAACAAATGCACTTATTGTAAGTCGCTTTGGATAAAAGCGTCTGCTAAATGCCCTAAATGTAAATGTAAATGTGTTGTATTTATTAAGCACGTCTCTCCCAAAGAAGACTTTGTAACTGAGAACTTTGAAATTTTGCCTTAAAAGAATACACAAAATGGTCAAAAAGAAAATGTTCCAATCTAAAATAATATACAGATATGTATCCAGCTGTTCTGGCCTTTCTATAAAACATTAAATTTAAAAAATTAAAATAAAAATCAAAGAAAAACCTGATTATGTTAATTTTGTGATCGTTTGACGCTTAAATCGAAATCACGATCACAATTCGAATCAATCGCCCAGTCCTAATGGACAGTATCTATGTACACACACTAAGACTGTGCTGGTGCTGATACGCCCCACCAGGTGACACTGTTGTCAAACTAGCAGCCATCTAAAGAATAAATAAAGAGAAACTATAGAGGTAAAGGTTGGACGATTCTAGCTCTAGTTGTTGTGCTGTGCTGGTGATTCAATTTGTGGGTGGGGCGCATATACAGACCTACCTTATGGCCTTTCCCCCAGCCATTACTATTGGACCCATGGCTGTTGTTTTGATATTGAAGGAAATCATGATCACTGTCCTATAGTGTCCATTTTTTGTGAGTCTCAAGGTCTATTTCAAATGCAGTTAGAAATCTGGGACAGTTGCTTCACTTTGTTGGTATGCAATAGGCTGAAAGAATAAATAAATGAAACAAACTTGCTCCTTCTCAGTATAAAATTGCTTGGGGAGTCAAATTCCTCCACTGAAAAGGGTGGAAAGTGCTTTTACAGCTCTCTGGTAGTCTGGTAGTCTGGTAGTTAGCTATCTATCTCTTCCCTGCAAGTAGTTGTGTAGCGAGAATGCTGCTGAGGGAGGAAGCCTATTTGATTGACTGGCTGAATTGTCCAATCGTGTGTTCCTCAGGTGTTCCTGGACATGGTGCAGAGCTACCCCACCAGCCTGCGGGTCCTGGTCCTGGCGGAGAACGACATCGCCCCGGAGCTCCAGCAGCAGATCTCCGACCTGCTGTCAGAGGGGGAGGAGGAGGAAGACCCCGGGGCCCTGCCCACCCACCCCAGTCCCGCCTACTCCAGCGACATGCTGCCCCCCAGGGAGAAGCAGCACCACCCGCACCACCAGCAGCACGCGGGCCCCTGGATCCCCTACAGCAGTAAGGGCTGACCCCACCCTCTCTCTTTACTCCGCCCCTCTGGACCTGCTGCCCCTGGCTTCTGTTAACCCCGCCTCCAGTAGAGGGTCTAAGTGGCAGCACTGGGCTTTACTGGACCTACTGGGTCTACTGTACCATACTGGGCTTTAGTGGACCTACCCGGTCCACAGTACATTACTGGGCTTTACTGGACCTACTGGGTCTACTGTACCATACTGGGCTTTAGTGGACCTACCCGGTCCACAGTACAGTACTGGGCTTTACTGGACCTACTGGGTCTACAGTACAGTACTGGACCTACTGGGTCTACTGTACTGGACTTAACTGGACCGTAGTACAGTACTGGCCTGGACCTACCTGGTCTAGGGTACAGTACTATACTGGGTCTAGGGTACAGTACCAGTACTATACTGGGTCTAGGGTACAGTACAGTATGGTAGTCCATAGCAGTGACTGACTTAATGAGTCTATCTGGATCTTTCTTTCACTTCCCCCTCGACCTTTGACCCCGTCTGACCTCCCTGTGTAGCAGTAGTCTGCCGGGCTCTAGTGGAATGTAATCTAATCTGCCTAGCACCGCGGGGAGATTGTACCGGCCTCCCGGTCTGAATGCCTTGCTCGTGGCCTGCGGCAGCAGCGGTCTGTAGTTACAAACCCTCTCTGTTCTCTGGTTCCCACAGACCCCGCCCCCCACGTGGTCATGCTGACATCAGGTCTAGATGACAGCCTATTGGCTGAGACCGAGATGTAAGCCCCTCCCCCCCTCAATCATCCCCAACTTCCTGTCGGAGCGTTAGGGAGGCGGTTCCGTCGGAGCGCAGTATTGCAGTGTGTGTGTTTACGTGCGTGTGTGTGTGCGCGCTGATCTATGTAGCACTTGTAAATAGACTAGAGCGGTTTCCATGACAACCCACCGAGTGACTTCCTGTGTGATGTTAGCGCCGTGTCGCCGTCTGGGTTCTGGCGGCGAAACACGAAGTCTGAATAAATCAGTTTACATCTTGGTACAAGACCGGGCTGCTGTCTTCTGTCACGCACACTGCAGGATACACACTTAGGAAACACAGGCTACACACTCTGCAGGATACACACA
Source organism: Pollachius pollachius (assembly GCF_949987615.1). Classification (NCBI taxonomy): domain Eukaryota; kingdom Metazoa; phylum Chordata; class Actinopteri; order Gadiformes; family Gadidae; genus Pollachius; species Pollachius pollachius. Next base: position 7,948,645 of record NC_136935.1, read on the forward strand.
CTACAGGCTACACACTTTTGCTACACACACTGCAGGCTACACACTTATGATAGAAGCTCACACTACAGATGATGTGATACAGAGAGGTAACACACACACACCTTGTATTAAAGGCCACTGTATGACTGCGGTCCAGAAGCTTATTGTTGTTGTTCGGGGACACATAACCTAGCGCCTCTGTTGCCGATCGTCTGAACACCTTTACCTGTGGGACACGCCTCCAACACCCCATGCCAGAGGAGGGTCCGGCTCCGCGGTGTGACGTCATCAGAAGGGGACGGGAGCCGACAGCCACGAGATGACGGCAAGACGGATCCATCATTGATGACATCCTCCCGTCTCTAGGCAACAGGGGCAAACGACAGCTGGCTGTCGTTTGCCCCTGTTGCCTAGCGACGGGAGGACAGTTTGTCTCCGGCCACACACACACAGACAGGACGGGGGCGCGCTAATGAAGCTCGTTAAATATGCAATCGCCGGGATGTCTCGTGTTGGTAGTTAATCAGCCGCGAGACAGGTCGTTAGCGGGGTTAATTATAACCCGTTATGACGGATAGTGCGTTGAGGCTGGGGTGGTCTCTGGGTGGGCTGGGGCCCGGAGCGGAGCTATGGTGATCGCTGGGTGGGCTGGGGGCGGAGCCGGGTGATCTCCGGGTAGGCTGGGGGCGGAGCCGGGTGATCTCCGGGTAGGCTGGGGGCGGAGCCGGGTGATCTCCGAGTAGGCTGGGGGCGGAGCCGGGTTGAGAGAGGGAGACGACACCTGGTCGTTTATTGATGAGGGGGGATGAATAATAGATGGTGGGTGATAGACGATACCTGGTGCCCTCACGGCTGGGTTTACCACACATTGGGGAAAGAGTTCAGAGAGAGAGAGAGCAAGAGATTGCACAGATAGACTTATTTATCCGAAGGGCAATTTATTTGCAGCTTACCCAGTCATCGAAGACGACTTAAACACTCAAGACAAGACAGTTATGTCAGATACATAGAGAGGTGTAGAGAGATAGTTAGAGATGGAGAGGGACAGATGTGTAGCAGAGGGAGGTAGATAGAGAGAGATAGAGGTTACCAGCACACCGTCCATCTTACTAACCTGACACCAGCATGCCTCTCCCACACATTTCTAACCTCCACCAGAGTGGACAACTATTAATAGTACTTGAGTCGTGGTATTTAGGGGGGCTACATTTTAAATGTGTTCATGGGAATTCTGTAAAAAGCTCTCTGTGTTCCATACAGACAGCCCCCAGACACGTGTTCATTTTGCTCAACATTTGGTGCATTTGAGATGAACAACTTAACCACTACACTATAACTTGGGTCCTAGTTCTATGAAAAACACATAATTTATGGCAAAAAGCAGTTGCTAATAAAAGTGATCTGTAGTTTAGTGTCTAGACTGCCAAGGCGCTTCAGGGAAAACAGTGAGACCTTGTGGTGCCATACGGGACTACAACTGCTGGGCAAATAAAAGTTCAACAGACCAGTCGATGGCAACAACAATTACGATTAAAATATTTTATTTGTTTTAAAATATACATTGGATTACAAATTCTGAAAATAAAATTAGTCGTTTTAACAGTCTTTTTTGTAGTTTTTCCTTTTCTTTTTACAGTCATGTTCGTCCCGACAAGAAAAGATGTAGATGTAGTGTTGAGGGTACCGGATCGGAGCCGGATCGAACCGGTCCGCTGGGCGGGAGACCGAACAGACCAGCTCATCTGAACCCACTCTTGATTCCGGTTCAATAAACCTGTGTTTTAACATTCATCATTTCAACCATTTGCTGTCAAGTCATATCTAGGTACTGTTTATTTTATAAAACGTTGGGGTCTTCATGTGTTACCAAGGAAACCTACATGACCGGAGGGTCCAGGCTAACCCAGCACAGGAAGTAGGTGACAGCAGACCGGAAGTAGGCGGGTACCAGACCATCAGTACAGTATCTTCCCCATGAGTCACCAAATACACAAAACTTAGACCAGGAATGAAAGCTCTCCCTCTCTCCCCATATTTCCCTCCCCGCTGTGTCTCTCTCTCTTTCTGGAGAACTTTTGTTTGCTGAAATGCATGCTGGGATATTGGCTCTATTTCTGACTTGGTTGTGAAATATTCAGTAGAGCTGACATCATCTTTGCCCGCTGTTAACCTGTTCCTGACTAGCACGATCCGCTACATCAAACAGCTAGCACTTAGAGTAGCATGGCCCGTTACATCAAACAGCTAACATTAGCATGCTACAGCCTAGACTTTTCTGTTCTCACACACACACACACACTTTGTTGTAATGTGAACTCCCAGTGGACAGAGAGAAGCCAGACGGGGGAGGAGGGGGGAGGAAGATGACAAGAGTTGATGAAAGAGGAGAAGGGGGGGGGGGGGGAGGTGGAGGAGAGGAAGACGAGTGAGTGGAGAGGAGGAGCAGGAGGGAGGAAGATGACTTTGATTAAGAGAGTTCCTGTAATGATCTTGGGCTTCAATTATAATCAGGAGTGAACTTTAAATCACATTAAAATTGCACGACCACTCTCCCCCCGTCCTGGAACAGCTGTTCAGGTCTCTTACGACGCACGCACGCACGCACACACACGCACACACACACACACACACACACACACACACACACACACACACACACACACACACACACACACACACACACACACACACACACACACACACACACACACACACACACACACACACACCTCCTTTGTATTCACGGTGTTCTGTGCCTCCTGCATACTTGAGGGATTATTAAATATTCACTACTTCCTTCTCCCCGCGTCTGACCGCCCGACGTCCAGAAGACCTCCTCCTCAGAGCCAGGGAGACGCTCAATTATTCAGAATCCACGACCCAGAGCTCAGAGGAGTCACCTTGCACTGAGGAGGAGAGGAGGAGAGGAGAAGGAGTAACCCTGCACTGAGGAGAGGAGGAGGAGAGTAACCCTGCACTGAGGAGAGGAGGAGGACAGTAACCCTGCACTGAGGAGAAGAGGAGGACAGTAACCCTGCACTGAGGAGAGGAGGACAGTAACCCTGCACTGAGGAGGAGAGGAGGAGGAGCATGGGGGGGGGGGGGGGGGGGGGGAGAGAGAGAGAGATAGGAGGTGAAAGTTCCAGCTGTGTTCTGCTGGTTTTGTCCTGCCGGGCTCCGCACTGTGCAGAGAATGGAGATTAATAATTCAGTGTGGCAAAGAGACACCAGAACCAGCCAGAAAACCATCGGCCAAACAGTCACCCAACCAGTCAGTCAGTTAAAGGGGACCCATACCAGGGAGTAGGAATAGGGTATGGTTCGGCTTAGCTCAGGAGGTTCAATCCCCAGCTCCTCCTAGCTGAGTGTTGATGTGTCCCTGAGCAGGACACTTAACCCTAACTGCTCCTGACGAGCTGGCTGTCGCCTTGCATGGCTGACTCTGCCGCGGTGTGTCAATGTGTGTATTAACCGATGTAAGTCGCTTTGGATAAAAGCATCTGCTAAATGCCCTAATTGTAATTGTAGGAAAAATCACCGTGGACCAATCCTGGACCAATGACGTCCATGGTAAAACTTTTTGTTGTGTTGCCGGGGGTGACCCCTCCAGTCTGTCCAAGAGCCAATCAGTGAGGTCTGCATAACGGGCCACTGGTTAGGACCTGTAGACCATGCTCTGATGACGGTACCCAGCCTGGGGTCCCGGGCATTGAACCCACAACCCTCCTCTATAAAGACCGGGGTCAGGCTGTCCGGTAGGGCCTTGCTTGCCTTGCTCAAAGACACTCAAGCGTTTATCTGATGGTCCTATGACACACACACACACACACACACACCAGAAGAGCTTGCTGAGTAAGTCCTCACAATAGTGAACATTTTCCAAACATCATCGCTCCTCCCGGCTTTCACATTCCTGGTCTTTGTTATGAAATCCTGAATTACATCATACCCCCTACACCCATGACATCAAACCCTTCTAGAGCAATGACATCATGCTTTTCTAGAGCCATGACATCACACTCTTCTAGAGCCATGACATCATACCCTTCTAGAGTCATGACAACATGCCCTTCTAGAGCCATGACATCATGCCCATCTAGAGCCATGACAACATGCCCTTCTAGAGCCATCATGCCCATATAGAGCAATGACATCATACCCCTCTACATCCATTTTGGTTTTGGGGACAAAGCAGATGTGGGCGGCGTCTGCAGTGAGCGTTCAAACAGACTTTGATCAGTTAGACGGTGGATGACCACCTGGTTACCACGGTTACCAGGTGTACTATGGTAGTACAATCAGCTGTGTGTGTGTGTGTGGGCGAGGGGGGGGGATTTGAGTGGAAGAACAATCAATCAGATCCATGAAGTAGTCTATGGCGGGCGTGGCCGTACGGGCATGGCCACACAATCACGGAGGGCGGGGTTTCGGCAACATGCTGTTGTCATGGCGACATGCTGACTCGAGCAACAGACGCACAACAAGAATGTGGTGAAGGTGAGGACAACAGAAACGCACAAAACCCCACAAACACAGCACCTCAAACCAGTCAAGTCCTCGCTTAATAACACAAAATATAAACAAAGTAAAATACATCTTAAAGGATAAATGAGATGGTTATGAGGCCCTAAATATAAAGAGGCTTTCGGAAGGCAGGTCAGCGAGGACAACGAGCCGAGGATGCCGATTGGCCAGGAAGGAGCACCAATGACAGCGCTCTGTTAGGAGCCAATACCGGTGGAGGAAACGCACCTTGTTGCATAACATGCATAATGTAATAGTGTGTGTGTGTGTGTGTGTGTGTGTGTGTGTGTGTGTCGACATGAATCACGTCCAGGTCACAGGACAGCCCCGATCAATAGATGTGATCGATCCAGAACCTGACCGCTCGATGAGTGACGTGACGCGCGGAGCATCGATGACATTACCAGCGATGGCCGGAGCTAAAGTTAAATCTTAAACGCAAAAAAGACACGATGAGAAACCGAAGAATAACACTAATAACAACACTGGATCATCAATGGAAAACGATAATAAATCAATACTATGACATCACCTCCCCATGAGGGCGACAGTTTGTGGGGAAGGGAGGGGGGAGACGGGTTCTGGTGGCGCCATGTTGCTCGGAACATTCTGTTGAGGGCTGACCAATAGGAGAGAGGGGGCAGAGCAACAACACCCCACCCCCCTCCACCCAGACAGAGATAGGCACTGAAAGAGTCGTAGTTAGTGTGTGTGTGTGTGTGTGTGTGTGTGTGTGTGAGTGAGTGTGTGTGTACAGGAGCCGGCAGCATACGGCAGTATGGCTATTTCCTGGATGTGGGGGTGGGAGGAGTCTGGATGGTCGTCATAGAAACCAGGAGGGGAGCCAGCAGTCAGTGAAGGAGGGGTGAGGGTTCTAGTCCAGCAGGGTGCCTTGCTCCTGGGCGCGGGTCAGGCTGTCCTTGCGGTGCAGGTGGTGCACCCCCATCCTCTTGGGGTTCTTCTGGCCCCGCCCTGGGGGGGTGTAGCCGGGGGCGGGCGGGGGGGGCGTGGTCAGCGGGGTACTCCAGGGGGCGGGTGGGGGCGATGACGGGGAGGTCGCGAGCAAGGACATCCCGCTCCTCTGCCCAGCTCCCCACCGACCCCCCCTCTTCCTCCTCCCCCTCCTCCCCCTCCTCCTCCTCCTCCTCCTCCTCCTCCTCCTGAGTCGACTCCTCGCGCTGCATCACGGGCGCCGGCGTCGGGGTCAGCGGCTCCCCGTGGGTCGCCATAGCGACGGCGGCGGCGGCGGCGGCGTCGTGGGGGGCAGGCGCGGGGTCTCCCAGGGGGTCCCGGCCGGCCGGGGGCGGCGGTGGGGGCCCCCTGCCGGGCCGGGGGTCCGCCACGCTGCTGCTGTCCGTGTCCAGACTCGACTCGCGGCTCGCCGTCCAGCTGGGCGCCGACGACCCCTCCTCGCCGTCCGAGTACGCGGCCACGCCGGCCCTCTGGCGCTCGGTGGCCCCGCCCCCCCCCGAGGCCCCGCCCAGGCCCAGCTGGCGGGCGGAGTCGCGGCCGAAGGAGGTGCGGTGTAGCAGCGCGGCCGCCGGCGCCTCCCTCTGGACGAACATGCGCTGCCAGCTGAGGAGCAGGTCCTCCTCTGAGCTGGCCGAGCTGGGGGGCTGCGGCGGCGAGCTGAAGGGGCTGGACCCCCCGGAGAGGGGGCCCGGGGCCGCCGCGGGCGGCGGGCGGGGCGGCGGCGAGGAGGAGGAGGAGGCGGCCGAGCGCCAGCCGGAGTCGGAGTGGGCGGGGCTGGGGGGGGCGTCGGCCTGCACCAGGCTGAGGGAGATGGCCTGGCGCGTGGCGTAGGTGCAGTTGGGCAGCGGCGAGTTCTTGGGGATCTTCACCTTGTCGTCGGAGGTGAACTCGATGACCTTGCGGCCGGGGTACAGCGGGGGGGGCGGCGCCGGGTACGGGCTCAGCCTCTCGAACGACGAGGACGAGGACGAGGAGTTACCGCCCCTCCCCCCCGTGCCGCCCCCCTCCTCGCCCCCGCCCCCCCCGGGGGTGAGGGGGGTCTCGGGCCGGCGGCCGGCCGAGCCGTTGTGCTGGCCCCCGGGGGCCCCCCCGTTGGGCCGCGGGGCCCCGGGGCCCGTCATGTCCACGTGGACGAACACGTCTTCGGAGGCGGGCCGCGTCGCGCTGCAGGACTGCGCCGAGTTGAGCAGCAGCGGCTCAGGCTTCTCCAGCACGCGGGCGATGACCGAGGTGGGCACCACGTCGGCCGGCGTCAGGCTCAGGGTGTCGGGCTCCTGGGGGCCCGGGGATGAGGGGCCCCCCCCCTCAGGGAGGCTGCTCTTCATGTGCCTCTGGACCATGACCTGCAGCTCCGACGGGAGCTGAACACAAGACACGCCTTTGTTATGTTTTATTTATTTATTTACATATAATTATATGTAACCTCTAAATATTATATATATAATAATTGATATTTTATCACATATATATATATATATATATATATATATATATATATATATATATATATATATATATATATACTTATACTAGGATATATACTTTCTTTATAGTGTGCGTGTTTTAAAGAAATAAATCACACACACACACACACTTACATCAGAGAACTTGTGGTTCCTGAAGTGAGATTTGTTGCACTTGAGCAGCTGGACGGCCAGGTTACAGTCCTGTCTGTAGCGCTCCTGGGCGAGAGACACACAGACACAGGGAGAGAGAGAGAGAGAGAGAGGGTTACAGTCCTGTCTGTAGCGCTCCTGGGCGAGAGACACACAGACACAGGGAGAGAGAGAGAGAGAGAGAGGGTTACAGTCCTGTCTGCAGCGCTCCTGGGCGAGAGAAACACAGACACAGGGAGAGAGAGAGAGAGAGGGTTACAGTCCTGTCTGTCGCGCTCCTGGGCAAGAGACACACAGACACAGGGAGAGAGAGAGAGAGAGAGAGAGAGAGAGGGTTAGGGTCCTATCTGTAGTGCTCCTGGGCGAGAGACACACAGACACAGGTAGAGAGAGAGCGAGAGAGAGCGAGAGCGAGAGCGAGAGCGAGAGAGAGAGAGAGAGAGAGAGGGTTACAGTCCTGTCTGCAGCGCTCCTGGGCGAGAGACACACAGACACTGGGAGAGAGAGAGAGAGAGAGAGGGTTACAGTCCTGTCTGCAGCGCTCCTGGGCGAGAGACACACAGACACTGGGAGAGAGGTGTGTGACCCACGTTGAGCTCCTCCAGCCGGTTGACGGTGTTCTTGGCGTCCAGCAGCTTGTTGGTCAGCTCCACAGTCTCCTGGTCCATGGTCCGCTTGTCCCTCTCCACCTTCCGCAGCTGGAGAGCAGAGCAGACAGAGAGCGTCGGCACAGAGAACCACAACATCCGACTGACGGCGGCGGAACGGAACCAAGGACGGAGAACCGGGCGGGCCACAAGCGTTGGAGATGCATGATGGAGGTGGAGGGAGGGAGGGAGGGAGCAGGGGTCTGGTATAGTCTGGGAGAGGAGGGGAGGAGAGGGAATAGAGGAAGGGAGAGGGGAGAGAGGAAGGGAGGAGAGGAGAGGACAGGGATGGAGAGGGGAGGAGAAGAGAGGAGGGCAGGAATGGAGGGAGGAGGAGAGAGGAGAAGTGAGGAGGGGAGGAGAAAGAATAGAGGAAGGGAGAGGGGAGAGAGGAAGGGAGGAGAGGAGAGGAGGAGAAGGGAAGAGAGGAGGGGAGGAAACGAGTTAGGAATGGAGAGGGGAGGAGAAGAGAGGAGGGCAGGAATGGAGGGAGGAGGAGAGAGGAGGGGAGGAAAGGGGAGGTGAGCAGAAGCAGGAGATACTGAAGCAGAACCCAACTGCATGGACCCAGGTCTGGCTGACGGTGGCCTGGTTAGTGAGGAGGAGGAGGGTGACCAGTGAAGATGAGGAAGATGAAGATGGCGGTGAGTCCGTTACGAGGCAGCGTGAGGGGGAGCAGAGCAGAGACTTTAGGGGGTGAACGACATCATCGGAGCGACAGGGAACAGGAGAGGAGGAGATCAGAGGACCAGGAGAACACGACCAACATCCTACAGCCTAACCCCAAAGGCCAGGGGTCAAAGGTCACCCAGTGGGACTGATATTTAGAAATACTGAACACATGACAATGTCAATGCAGTTCACTGACACACAAAAACGTCTGTAATAGATACATCTTTGCATTAATAATTCTATAAAGACAATACTAAGCCATGATAGAAACGGTAAATTAAATTATAAAACTAATTTCAATTCAATTGAAACGCCAGTCCATCATTGACGATCTCACCACCTCTCGGCCCCTAACCCCCAGCCCAGCCTGGGCCTCCAGCAGAGGGAGGATTCACCCGTTCATCATTCAGCCCAACATCCTCCTGACCCCGCGGGGAAGGAGTCCAGGGGGAGTGGCCTATCAGGGCCTGAGAACCCAGGCCCCGCCCTGAGGACCTGAGGGGGGGGACCTGTCTCCATCAGAGGGGGTCTCTTGTAGCGGAGTGTTTGACCTCCGACCCTCTCAGCGGGCCGACGCCCCTGATGGAAACGTCCTCCGCAGGCAAGCTGGATCACAACTTGTGACATCACTTCCTCCCGCATCGCACAGTCTGCCCTGGACCAATCAGGTTACGGGTTCGTGGGGGGGGGGGGGGGGGGGTAAGGCAGAGCCCACGCCTCCTGACTGACGTGTGTGTGTACGAACCCACGTACAAACATGTGTCTGTATAGACACATGTACAAGCACATACATGCAGGCCACACACACACACAATGAGGGGACATATCAGAGAGGAGCCTGAAGTCGTCTCTCCTCTCCATCTGTCTGTTTTCCTCCCATTCCTTCCCTCCTTCTGCAGCTAGTCGGCCCAGCTGTCCATCACACGCACGCACGCGCACCCATGACCACACACACACAAACTCACACAGAAATGGTGTCCGTGAGCATTCACCAGTAGCAGCTCGTTGCAGCGAGTAATGTGCAGTGAGCCAGTTCCCTGACATGTGGAACCAAACCGACGTCTCCCTTAACTAATACAACTAGCACGGCTATGCCGAAATGCTAGTACAGCAGTGTGTACGTTTCTGTTGAAACGTGAGTACTAAGAAGGGGTCAAAGGTTACCAGGGCATGGAGCTTCTCTTCTAGATCCTGATTGGCTCGCTGGGACGCTGTGTAGCTGTTCTGGAGTCTGGAGACAGAGAGAGACAGAGAAAGAGAGAGGCCGAGACAAAAAAAATAGCAAGAAATATTAACAGCCTCTTCGTGTTAACAGTGAGTGGGATCCAGAGTGTGTGTGCATGCGCGTGTGCGTTCACACATACTGGTGAGTGTGTATGAGGACAAACAGCTTCCTGTATGTGTCTGATCTCCCCGGGCTCCGGTGGAAGTGAAGCCCCCCCCCCCCCCCCCGTTTCAGCTCAGATTCAAACACTGAGCATTCCGGGGAGGAGGGGGGGGGGGGGGCTCGTATCCCCATGGTTACGGCCCACACTACCAGGTGTCCGGGGATCTTAACCCTCTCTTGGCCAGACAGAGCTCCCCGCGGCCACACAGACCTGGCGGCCGGTGTCCCTGGGTGGTGAGGTCGTAGCGCCTCGTTAAAGTCAGGGCGACGCCCCCCAGAGATCGGGCCCCGTTTTTGGACTGAGGAACGCTCACTGACTGGTTATACTGACTGGTTACACACCCGCGCTCTCTGAATAACACACTGGTTTGAGGAGGTCTTATTTTAGTTAGGGATCAAATGTAAACGTAGAAGATCTTAACAGACGTCTTGCCGCGGTTCCCTCCTCCTTCAATAGGCTGCACCACGTCCTGTGACCTGAACACCAGAGGCCTCCTCTCTCCACCTCCATCATCATCCTCCAGAACCTCCTCCCTCCTCCACCTGCTCCTCATCCCTCTCCTGTCCCCCAACCCGACCTCCTTCACATCCACCCTTTCTCCGCCTCCCTCCGCCATCCACTCCGACTCCTACGTCTCCTCCCTTTCTACGCTCTCCACCACCTCCACTTCCTCCTCCCCCTCACCTCCTGAACTTGTCCCTCATCTTGTCCAGGTCGTCCTGGGTGCGACTGAGCTCCGTCTGCATGTAGTGACGGCTGTTCTCAAACTCCACCTCCATGGACTCCATCTTGTGGTTGCCATGAGACATGCAGCGACGCAGCTCCTCATTTTGCAGCTGGAGGATTCTGGGTAACGGGGAAGAGAGGGGAACAGACAGAGAGAGAGACACAGACAGAGAGAGAAAGAGAGACAGACAAAGTGATATACAGACAGAGAGATGGAGAGGGAAAGAGTCAGTGTGAGAAAGGGAGAGAAAGTGTGAGAAACAGTAGAGAGAGAAATAGGTTAACCTATTTCTCTGTTATTCTTATAAAAAGATAATGAATTCACACTGATCAGCTGACAGAGTGTGTGTACGTGCGAGAGGGATACTCTGCAGTGTTTAGTTAAATAGACCATAATGAGATCTCTCTCTCTCTCTCTCTCTCTCTCTCTCTCTCTCTCTCTCTCTCTCTCTCTCTCTCTCTCTCTCTCTCTCTCTCTCTCTCTCTCTCTCTCTCTCTCTCTCTCTCTCTCTCTCTCATCTAGGCCAATCCATACACAGGGCAGCTCCTGGGAATAGGAGTAGTACGAGTAATACTAGTAGTACTGTAGTACCTACTAGCAATAGGCAGCATGACTAGTGAGAGAGTACTACTATCAGAGAGTACAGGGTAGTCTAACTAGACAGAGAGTACTGGGTAGTCTAACTAGAGAGAGTACTAATAGCAGAGAGTACTGGGTAGTCTAACTAGATAGAGTACTAATAGCAGAGAGTCCTGGGTAGTATCACTAAACAGAGAGTACTAGGTAGCATCATTAGACAGTACTAGGTGGTATCAGTAGACAGTACTCGGTAGTGTTACCAGATAGTCCTAGGTAGTATCAGTGGCTGGTCCCAGCAGCAGGTGTAATGAGGCCCTTGTCTCTCTCTACAGTGCGGAGGGATATATCTCTCTACAGTGTGCTGGTCTCTCACTACAGTCTGCTGGTCTCTCTCTACAGCCTGCTGGTCTCTCTCTACAGCCTGCTGGTCTCTCTCTACAGCCTGCTGGTCTCTCTCTACAGTGAGCAGCTCTCACCTGATCCTGTCTGCGTCCGACAGCGCCTCCTGTAACACACAACAACAACAGTGGCATTAGTGTTGCTATTGGATTAGCCTCCATTAGATCACAGCGTGTTCCCGGAGAAGCAGAGCGCCCGCGGGGGGGGGGGAGGGGGGGGGGGGATTATCGCTGCCATTGCTCAGGATCAGGAAGAAGAGCGACGAGCTCAAACGGTGTCAGCCCAGGAGAGAAGACCCCCCCTCCAGCAGGAAGGACACACGGAGTGACAGACAGGAGGACGCAGACGGCAGGTTGTGTGGTCGATACCCGGGGGGAGCATACCAAGTATCAGACCCAGGGATTGTGTGTGGATCAGAGGCTGGTGTTGTACAGGGGCCAGCCGGACAGTGGTTCCGACTCTTGGTTCAGACTCTTGTGCAGAGCTTGCTAAAGACCTTCTTGAGCACAGGTTCCATCCCAGCACACCATGGTGGGACTTGATCCAAGGCAAACAGGAGCAATGTGTCAATTGGGATCTGACCCCTCCAACAAGAGCACAGTTCGAGGGTGGGATTCGAGGTCATGCTATGTGGCCTCAAAGGTCCTCTGGTATGTGAACTCTGCATCCGTAGGAGAACAGATCTTGGTGGGAATTGAACCAAAGTTTACAGGACTTAGATCCCTACAACAGCAAGAGAAGAGGCTGTGGTGGGGCTTGAACCCAGACTAAGAGTATTAAGGGTCCTTTGGGATCCTGGGCTCGCCAACAGCAGTTTGTTGTGGGATTTGAACTAAGGCCAGTAGGAAAAATGCTTGTCTGGGATCGGACCTCTATATTGGCAGGAGTGCATGCCATAATAGGATTTGAATCGAAGCTAGGAGTAAAGGATCCTCTGGGATTGGCCTTCAACATTAGGACGTAGTTGGACTGGAACCCAGGCCCACAGCTGAGAAGGGTAGAACGTGGGGTTACACTAAATCAGTTGTATGGAGATGTTTGTTCCAGCCTGGATCTCCTCCAACCCCGTTCTATCAGAGGATCCCCGATCGATGGGGCTGAAGGCTCCACACAGAGACAATGATCAAAACACGATCAATAATGTTTAGGTCCCCTGGTGGCATCAACAGACCGGAACCAATAACCCGCTGTAGTAGAGACCTGGTGCGTCTCTGCTGGGCGGTAGCTTTGGGGGAAACATCTGCTCAATGAGTCGATCAATAGATGACATGACAATACAATTAATAATCAATAAGACCTTGTGAAGCTTATATGGCCCCCTGGGGGAGGAGCTCTGAACGCATGATGAACGGAGCAGTTCACTAACACACACACCGCCTCGGACGGTCTGATTGGTTCCCGGGTAGCAGGACCGACACATGACACAGGAAGGACGTATTTTGCATGCTTAGATGACCTCCGTCCGTCGAACACAGGAACAGGACCAGCAGAGCCAGAGGGGTAAAAGCCTCAGGGTGGAGGTCTGAGGGGTGGAAGCCTCAGGGTGGAGGTCTGAGGGGTGGAAGCCTCAGGGTGGAGGTCTGAGGGCTGGAGGTTTGAGTGGTGGAGGTCTGGGGGGTGGAGATTTGAGGGGTGGAGGTCTGGGGGGTGGAAGCCTCAGGGTGGAGGTCTGAGGGGTGGAGGTCTGAGGGGTGGAAGCCTCAGGGTGGAGGTCTGAGGGGTGGAGGTCTGGGGGGTGGAGGTCTGGGGGGTGGAGGTCTGGGGGGTGGAGGCTGAGGTTTAAGGTTTGAGGGCTGAGGGCTGAGGTTATAGGATGGAGGCCAGGCAGGTGAAGGCCAGGCGGATGGAGGCCAGGTGGGTGGAGGCCAGGCGGATGGAGGGGGGGTGTCCGGGTGGAGCCCAGCTCACATACCTTGATCTGGGATAAGTTAGAGACGCTAGGGTCCGTCTTCTGATCCAAGTGAGGTGTCGGAGGACAAGGTACAGCCCCCGACTTCCTGAGTGGCGCCAATACTTCCTGCTGCGGGGACTGGCTCCGCCCCACCTTTTCCGTGTCTCTCCGCCCTCCTCGTCTCTCGGCCTGTGGACCCGGGTCCAGGGGCTCTTCTTTAGGCCACGCCCTGTGTTTTCGAGGCCCCTCCCCTCCGTACTGGCTTTGACAGGAAGTGGCCGTGGCTTGTCGCTCGGGGCGGGGCTCGCGGTGCAGAGGCGACACCCATCCCTCCCACGGCCGCTGGCCCGCCGGCCCCCGCCTCCCCCCCCCTGCTCCCGGCCGCCTGGGCCCCTGGCCCCAGCCCCGGCCCCGCCTCTCCGGCGACGGCTGCTTCCTGCCCAGCAGCTCCAAGTGGGCGGGGCTTAGCACGCTGCAGGTGATGTCGTCCAGGAAGCCCGAGAACTTCACCTTCTCCTCCAGAGCCCCCAGCCTCCAGTTCCAGTCTCCGGGGACAAGGCCGCCGGAGGAGGAGGAGGAGGGGGGCCCCGGCAGCGAGGCCCTCCTCTCGCGGCGGAGGTCCGGCCGTTCCAGGGACCGGCTCTTGGACCGGGCGGCGGGGGGCCGGCCGCGCCCTGGGGCCTGGCTCTGGTCCAGCACCTCGGCCGACCGGGACTTCCTGCCACGGGCGCCGGGCCGCTTCAGGATGCTCTTTGGGGGGCCGCCGCCGCCTCGGGGCCCCCCGCCCCGCCACGCATCCCCGGGGGACAGGATCTCGACCTCCTCCCTGAAGGAGAGCGTGGGGGAGGCGCTCCCCGCCCGCTCCCCCCCCGCCTCCCCCCTGGTGGGGGCCCCCGGGGGCCGGCAGCCCCAGGGTGGAGGTGGAGGAGGCCCGAGGGAGGTCCAGGCTGGAGAAGCTGGACTCCTCCTCCGGGTCGCTGTCAGAGGGCGACGCCCACCGCCCGCGCCCGCCACGCCCCGCAGCCTGGAGGGGGCGGGCGGCAGCGGGAGGGGGAGGGGTTAGTGAGGCTCCTCCTCCTCTAGGGGGCAGGGACCACAGCTCTAGGTCTGAACCCACTGGAGACCACCTCCTTACCGCTCACCTCCTTACCTATCACCTCACCTTCTCACCTCCTTACCCCTCACCTCCTTACCCCCTCAACTCCTTACCTTCTCATCTCCTTTCCTTCTGCCCCCCACAGCCAGCGCTGTCCCAACAAATATGTTGGGTCACCGTCTTATGCCCGCCTTTTTCCCGGCATGGTTCGGGTAACACTGACGGAGGGTAATATACCGGCTTCATTTCACACCCCAATTCACCCTCCCGGACCCTACACATATTGGCGGTTTCAAGTTGAGGTCAATGAAATTAGTCGGCTTCGCGTTTCCAGGGGCGGGACTTGGGTAGAGGTGGTGCTGCGTTGTCTCGACAACTGAGACAACGCAGCGATATCAACATGAGTAGTTCTAACCGGAGAGAGGGTGAAATCCGCGAGCTGCTGATCATCATGGGGGAGAGAGCGATGCACTCGCATTAAACGAAGACGGGGAGAGATGGTGAGATCTACGAGAAAGTACCAGAGGAACTTTCCTTACGAGGCTTTCGTCGGGATAAGAAACAAGTGGTCAGCAAAATAAAGAATACGTTGGCGTTTTAGTACTTCTCAATAGTTAATCGCGTTTGTAGCCTACACTCAGATGTATACTCTCCAGCCAACCAAGAAAGCCGGCTCCGTGACGACGGGGGATTTTACCCCCTCAGTTTTTTACAGGCAAGACAGGGAAATTTCCGGGCATGCCAAGCCGCGAACGAACCAACTTGGCAATGTAGAGATGCCTTCAAAGACCTTCATCCACCTTTATAAACACGTGACCTCAGGGCGGGGGGGCGGGGTTACCTGGCCGGGGTCCGGCTGCGACGACGAGGGCGGCGGTGGCGGGGGAGGGGGCGTGGCCGGGGGCATCTCCCCGCTGTAGAGCTGGGGCGGGGGGCGTGTCTCGCGGTGCTGCGGTGGCGCCCGGCGGTACGGCTTCCTGCTGGGGGCGGCGCTGGTCATCCTGGGCGTGGCGCGGGGGCGTGGCCAGCTGGGGGCTCCGAGTCGTGGTTATCCTGAGGAGGGGATGGAGGGGGGGGGATCAGCGCCGGAACCCAAAAGACCCGGTCGGTTCCCCCAGGACCCGGACACTAAGCACTCTACACCCACTCTGTCACTCCTCCTCCAAACCCTCGTCTCTCTCCTCCGCCAAACCCTCAGTCTCTCTCCTCCTCCCCACCCTCAGTCTCTCTCCTCCTCCCCACCCTCAGTCTCTCTCCTCCTCCCCACCCTCAGTCTCTCTCCTCCTCCCCACCCTCAGTCTCTCTCCTCCTCCCCACCCTCAGTCTCTCCTACTCACCCTCGGTCTCACTCCTCCTCACCCTCGGTCTCACTCCTCCTCACCCTCGGTCTCACTCCTCCTCACCCTCGGTCTCTCCTCCTCACCCTCGGTCTCACTCCTCCTCACCCTCGGTCTCTCTCCTCCTCACCCTCGGTCTCGCTCCTCTACACATGAAACATCTCTTGTCTGTATTGCAACACCACCTCTCTCCCCTCTCTGTCTCTCTTTCTAACACTCAACCTACACCCTGCCTCTTTCTCCCCTCTCTCTCTCTTTCTAACAGACTCAACCTACACCCTGCCTCTCTCTCCCCTCTCCCTCTCTCTCTAACACTCAACCTACACCATCGCTGCATCTCTCCGTATTCACTCCACCTCTCTCTCTCTCTCTCTCTCTCTCTCTCTCTCTCTCTCTCTCTCTCTCTCTCTCTCTCTCTCTCTCTCTCTCTCTCTCTCTCTCTCTCTCTCTCTCTCTCTCTCTCTCTCTCTCTCTCTCATTACTTGCTCTCTCGGGCGATCGATGGTACCGATATGTTTCCACATCAGCGTGGCCCCACTGCATTCTGGGTAACCTGCGCGCCGTGCTCTGACGCTATGGATCAGAGGACCGTGGCTCGTCTTTTCCACGCCTAGAGTACATAAAGTACCACCCCGTCCCTCCCCTCCTACTTATTGTATGTTGTACGTCCTGGCACTTAATGTTATTCATGCATCTTATCACAGCTATCTCTGTTGTATGCGGGGAATGAGTTAACCTAGTTATTGTTAGTGCTTGGCACTTGGTTCTATAAACATCCTTACTTTACTGACTCTCTTATGACAAATGTACTTAATGTAAGTCGCTTTGGATAAAAGAGTAAAAAAAATTAAATGTAAATAAAGTACGCTCCTGAAACGACCAGTCCCTGAAATGAAAGCGTACGAAACTAACTTGTGATAAAGAAGAACGTTGCTCCGTTGGCTGTGGCCTCACGCTCCATGAAGGAGCCGGATAGCTCTCCTCCACGGCCACAGACTGAATAACGTGTGATATAATGTGGACGCGTCGGCCAGGCAGAATGTGCTCCATTCTATCAGATGTGAGAGAGGAGTCTTTATTCTGTTATCGCAGAGACGTCCGGCTGAGACACTCGACCTCCAGAATGTTCCACGGTCTCCTTCCCTCTCTGGGGGTCAGCTTTCACACAACACAACCAAGAAGAAAAGCCTTCTGTTGGCGTCTCTAAACACTGAAGCAGGGAGATGAATCGAGAGCCCAGAGTGTTTGGAAAAGAGAAGGGAAGTATTTTTATCCTGAGAACAAAGCCAGGCTGCCTATTAGAACCATAAAGAGCCTAGGAAGGGGGAGGTCTGAACTACATAACGTCAGGTCATCTGCATAGAGAAGAAGTCTGCGTAACATAGTCAAATTTTGTCTTAAATAGTTTGCGTTAAGTAAAAGAGCTGGAGAGCTGAGAAGCTTAATGGAGACTCACAGGCCAAGAGGAAGAACTTCTCTTTAAAAGTCTCTCACTCTTCACTGGAACTAAACATGACTACTAAACACTGGTCGCTGCCGTCGGTGAAGAGCGTTCTGCTCCTCCGAGACATCAGGGTCAGCCCGGGTCTCCAGGACAGAGAGCAGAGGTAACACACAATGGAGGTCCTGCACATTCACTCCACTGTCATGTCACAGGATACGGCCTCGGCCAGACTGAGTCCCCTGAACACATCCTAACAAGGGCATTAACATATTATATATAGGGAAGAGCGAGGGAGAACGAGAGAGAGAGCATGACAGGGTAGCGAACGAGAAAGATAGAGAGCGGTAGAGTCAGCATGCCTCTTGGCTACAGATTGATCCCAGTAAAGTGTGTTGCCAACAAAGCAGTTGATTGGCCGAATCGAGCGGCGCTACAGCGAGCAAGTCAGCGCTAGGCTACTTATCTGAATGAAACCTATGGAATCCAATAGGGGTCCTGCTCCACACACACACACAAACACACACAGAAACAAACCTCTAACACAGGCACAAACACACCACACAGGCACAAACACACCACTCTCAAACACACACACAGACTGCTCACACAGACAAAAACACACACATATGCCCACATATACGCACAAGCCCGAACACACACACACACTCGCGCAAACAGACACACACATTATTAAGACTCCAACACACATACAACCGTGACTGATAAAACCGATGCACACACGCACATATATGCACACACATGGACACACCAAGTGTGTGCGACCGCACATATATGCACGACCGTGTGTGTGCATATATGTGCGTGTGTGCGACCGCCAGCGGTGGAACACGAGACGGCCCAGTGACGGCTCCGTCCTATGGAATGATCAATGGTGGTGTGTGTGTGTGTGTGCGTTTATTGCTTCCAAAAATAGCAACCATTTTCACTTTACACTGGGAGATGAAGGTGTGCCTCTGTTCATTTGTGTGAGTGCTATGTGTGAGTGTGTGCTTTGAGTGCGAGTGCGTTGTGTGCGTGTGTATGTACGTGTTTGTGTGTGAGTGCGTGTGTATTTCTTTGCTTTAGAGGATTAAAAGGAGACGAGAACAGCCACAATTAACATCACAGTGATGCGTGTTTGTGCGCGTGTGTGCTAGATTCTACACGCTAATGAAGCGCGACATTATCAGACATGCACAGCAGCATGCCACCAACAGGCCCTCATGACGTACGGTTTAATACAGTAGCGTGTAATAACACGTCTAGGTCATCTGTAACGTAGTGCAGTCATTCTTTGTAGTGTAACCTCTTTAAATTTAGACTTTCATTTCTCCTGCCACTGTTCTGTTGTTACAGCCGAGTTCCCCGGGGGGTCGTGGTCTTCAACCTCTGGGTAGCTGGTTCCATCCCCAGCTCTTTCTAGCTTACTGCACCCAGCTTGCTGGCTGCTCCCTTCATCAGGGGACCCAAACGTCTGTGTATGAAGGAGGGAATGAATGGGTGGATGAACATGTGTATGAACATGTGAACGAACGAGGGTATCAACGAGTGAATGATTGTATAAAGTGAGTATGAACGTGTGCATGAACTAGTGAATGACCAAGTGAGTGAACGATTGAATGAGTGAATGCATGCATGAACGAGTGTATGAACGAGTGTATGAATGAATGAGGGAATGAACGGGTGAATGCATGAACGAGTGAACGTATGATCGAATGGACAAGTAAATGAGTGAATGCACGCGCGAGTGAACGGGTGAATGAACAAATGCGTGAATGAACAAATGTGTGAATGAATGAATGAAGGAGTGAATGAAGGAGTGAATGAAGGAGTGAATGAGGCCCTGGTTGTAAAGCCCTGAGATCGGCCGCAGGTGTCAAATCGTTGTGTATGTTGAACAGTGCAGTGCGTTCAGTCGTTACATGACTGGGAGACATAGTTTCACTTTGATTGCGCCATCAGTGTTGAACATGAATAATAGATGGAGGACATTGTTGGGGATTCCTCTTAGTTCAGATCCAACCCTGATCAATAAGCTCATCACTCTAACATTGAACTGGACATCATGGACTGGGAACCATCACCATGACGTTGTACTGGACATCATTGACTGGGAACCACCACTCTGACGTCGTACTGGACATCATGGACTGGGAACCATCACTCTGACGTTGTACCGGACACCAAGGAATGGGAACCATCACTCGGACATTGTACTGGACATCATGGACTGGGAACCATCCCGTCTCAACACCCCATTCCTCCCCAGGCTGAACACTCCTGATTGGTCATTTCAAACCAGCCAGAGGCGTCTGTTTGGCTATCGAGTCTCCGCACCACGTATATAAAATGATATCAAGAATAAGGCATATGCTTCTATGTTTTCTTGAGGATGCCTTCAACACATCACTATGCTCGACCACGTGCATCACTAATTTCATCTTCCCAGTTTCCATCTACCGTAAATCCAAAAAGATAGGTTATCAATATGTAGTCATTAGGCATCCTCTTTCTTCATAAACTGAATTAAAATAATTACCAGATCGATACTCTGTCATTAAAACCGTATTTTATTACATCCTTTCCGGTACAGAGGAGTATAAATAGTTAAGTAAGCACTTAGGGCTTGTAAGCCAATCATTGCCCTGGAGCACTCTTATGTAGTTTCTCCAGGTGAGCCAATCAGAATCAGGTCCAGGTGAACCTCGGTATTGTGTGGCCGTGAACCTGCTGCGCTCGTCAAGTATCTGACGCAAACCGCTGCAAAGTCTGGCTGCCATGGCGACCAGGGTTTCCTACGGTTGCCTCTATTGAATGTGTGACGGCCTGTCACACAAAGACCTCTTTTATCTTGACGATAGGAGGGAAGGAGATCTGCATCACGTCAGGACTCCTCCATCCATCAACACAAACTGTTAGCTGTCCCTCTGAAGACGGCAGGCTTTGTCCCGCGACACCACAACACGACAACACAACAACACAGACTGTCAACTGTCACTAACGATGGGAGGCTTTGCCCCGCTACAGCACTGCACAACAAAACAACATCACGACAAGACAACACCGCAACACGACACCACAGCACCACAACACAAGACGACAACACCACAACAGACGGGGGTTCATCTTCCAACTCCAGGTTAATTGAGAATGGTTGAAAAAGAACAAGGCGGCATGCAGCTCAGGAGGAAGAGCGGGTCGGCTGGTAACCGGAAGGTTGCTAGTTCGATCACCGGCTCCTCCTAGCTGAGTTTCGAGGTGTCCCTGAGCAAGACACCTCACCCTGACGGCTCCTGACAAGCTGGCGTGATGGACACCTTGCGTGGTTGACATCGCCGTCGGTGTGTGACTATGTGAATGAATGGGTGAATGTTAGGCAATGTTGTAAAGCGCTTTGAGCGGCCACTGGTTAGAAAAGCGCTGCATAAATGCAATCCGTTTACCACTGAACCACCACAGGAACACGCTGATCAACAAGAACTGAAAGACAATGTTTCCTTTAACTCCCCGGTTTAAAGTCCTTGTACGAGCTAATAAACTTGACGACCTTACACTGAAAAGGCGTACTTAGCATTGTGTAGCATCTTACCCAAGCTATCTTTGTTGTATGTGGGGAATGGGTTAACCTAGCGATTGTTAGTGCTTGGCACTTGGTTCTATGAAGATCCTTACTGTACCCACAGCGATATGTTGTTGTTCTCTTTCTTCTGACAAA
This sequence comes from Pollachius pollachius, assembly GCF_949987615.1. Lineage (NCBI taxonomy): Eukaryota > Metazoa > Chordata > Actinopteri > Gadiformes > Gadidae > Pollachius > Pollachius pollachius. Next base: position 7,969,631 of record NC_136935.1, read on the forward strand.
TGATCTTATTGTAAGCCACTCTGGATAAAAGTGTCTGCTGAACGCCCTAAATGTAAATTTAATAATATGTTTGATGTAGGCGACACACAAACACAAGTTTAGATGAAGATAAATCCGCTACTCCAAGGCGCAGAGGGCCGAGGTATAAAAACACTGACGTTCTAAAGGTCACAGGGAGAGATCCTCGGTAATGAATCCAGCAGGTTAGTCTTTTTAAAGCGTGTCCATTTTTAAAGTTGTACTGTTTCCTTCAGTTCAGCCACTAATCATAGTGCCTCAAACTGGAACCGTGGTCTAAATATGCACAGTACACACACACAGGGTGCGTATCAGGGAGGAGAACAGTAGAATATAGTATAGAGTCCTCCCTATATAGTAGAGAAGAAAACAGGAGCGCAGATAGTTGCATACAGTAGAGTAAAGCTGAGTAGTATAGAGCAGACTAGAGCAGACAGCCTAGCGTACAGCAGGGTAGTGTACAGTACAGTAGCCTAGCATACAGAACGATAGCCTAATGTACATTACGGTAGCATAGCGTACAGTACGGTAGCGAAGCGTAGCGTACAATAGCGTAGCGTACAGTACGGTAGCATACAGTACAGTAGCATACAGTACGATAGCGTAGAGTACAGTGCAGTAGCCTAGCGTACAGTAAGGTAGCCTAGCGTACAGTAAGGTAGCCTAGCGTACAGTAAGGTAGCGTACAGAAACAAAGCTTAGCATACAGGACGTTAGCGTACAGTAGGGTTGCGTACAGTAGGGTTGCGTACAGTACGGTACAGTACGGTACGGTAGCTCCTAGCATAGCCGCTGCTCACCTTGTGTGTTAGCTCCTGCTCCTCCTGCCTCCAGGCTGCGGCGGCCGGCGGACCACCTTCACCGCCTCCCCCTCTGGGCATGAGACGCTCCCGCTCCCCTGGACCCCGCGGCCGGTGGAGACAGAGCACAGGAGACCAGTCAATACCCAGACCAGCTGTCAATCACCCCCCGACCACCTGTCAATCGCCCCCCGGCCACCTGTCAATCACTCCCCGGCCACCTGTCAAGCGAATCAGCTTCCAGTACCGGCCAGAAGACAAGGGGCTAGGAGGTAAGGGGCTAGGAGGCAAGGGGCTAAAGAGACAAAGAGCTAGCAAGCAGGGATTAGTAGGCTGTGGCTAGGAGACACGGGGCTAGGAGACTAGCATGTTAATCAGTAGGGCTCTACAGTTCACTCATAACAAAAGGAGTAGGGAGAACAGCGCCTCCATGCTGCTTCTAGGTTCAGCCCCCCCGTTGGCCCCCCACCGAGGGCCCCACCCCCACCCACCCACCCACCGAGGGTCCCCACTGTTGGCTGAAGGCTGACCTCCCCCCCCCCAGCAGGAAAGCCAGGAGCAGGCGGTGTGAGCTCCAATCAATGTTTCCCTTTCACCTGACTAAACCTTATAGCCACACCGACTGACGGGTTTGATGGTTTGTATTCAGCCATACTGTGAGTATGTTCTGCTTATTCTGGTTTATCTTCTGTGAGGTTTTTGGCTTAAAGCTGAGCAACTGTAACAAACAAACTCTTCTGATCTAGGAGGCCGTCTGCGCCCCCTGACCCTTGACCCCTGTGCTTCTTGTCATTCCCCAGCGTCAAACAACGTGGCGGCTAGATACAGCTGTTTGCGGCGTCAGCCACGCAGGGCATTAGCCAACTCGTCAGCAGCAGTCAGGGCGAGGCGTCTCGCTCAGGGACACCTCAACACTCGTGACCAGACCCTCCCCCTACCTCCTGAGCGGCACGCCGCCCCCATTGTGACACAGTGCGTCAGGTCACACTAACCAACACACCACCCCAGTCACAACAACCACTTATCCAATAAAGTCAATTAAAACCCTAACCCTTTGATTGCAATCATCTCTTATAATAACAACAATAATAATAACCTCCTGTGAGGGCGTCTGCCTGCCGGTAAACGGAGCAGTACTGAAGAACCCGACCTGATGACCGGAGCGCGGCACGGTGTTACTTAACCCCGCCCGGGCGTCATGTGACCCGCCCGCCGGCTGCCAGAGACCTGCCGAGAGGAGCGGGAGGGAAACCAGCCAACAGACCACTTCCCCCGGCCAGGAAGCCAGGTGCATGCTGGGTAAGGGCGGTTGCCAAGAACTGCTGACAGGGGATTTTTCTTTCCAGGCAGACTAAAAGCCTGAGTGTTTTCTGTGAATCACCACCATCTTGTGTCAGGAAGCTGAGAGAGGAGAGGAGGGGGAGGGGGAGGGGGAGGGAGGCGTGTGTGTCGGGGGGGCTTCTTAGTGCAACCTGCTACTCTGCTCTCGGTTACCTTCCCGAGCGCCCCGGCAACGGAGACGGAGAGAGTTCTTGCCGCTGCGGAACGCTGGAGCAGGAGCTCAGCAGAACGGATGGCTCACTTGCTTCTGCTCCCACAGACCAGTTCCCATTGGGGGTGGACTGGGAGCTGCCCAGTACAACCAGTCTCCTACTGGTGGACACTGGGAGCTGCACAGTACAACCAGTCTCCTACTGGTGCACACTGGGAACTGCCCAGTACAACAAGGCTTCTACTGGTGCACACTGGGAGCTGCCCAGTACAACCATTCTTTTACTGTTGGACACTGGGAGCTGCCTAGTACAACCAGTCTCCTACTGGTGGAAAATAGAAGCTATCCAGCACACCCACAGTTTTCTCATGGTTGACACTGGCAGCTGCCCAGTACAATCAGTCTTGTACTGGTAGACCCCCTGTGGTTTTCAGGATCTGTGACGATGTACTGCACAACATTCAAACAATCGCACACAAAAACACACAGACACACATACACCAGCTGGAGGTGGTGCGTTCCCAGGTGTTACACAACTCATTAATGTTAATTGATTAGGCTAATGGCGGCAGGTACAAGATGGCTGTTCTGTCTGCGAGGCGCTGTCTTATCTCTGCTGAGCAGACAAACTGGTCTGGCTTCAGAAGACATCAGGGGGAGGCGAACGTGGGAGGACACAGCATGACGGGGTGCTACCCCGCATGCTAGCTTTCTTAGAATGCTAGGATACTTAGGTTGATAGGGAACTTGGCGTGTTACGCTACATGGCTTGAGGGAACTTGGCATGCGTGGATAAATAAAGTAAAAATACAATTTCAAAAAACATGGGAGGATAAGGACATGGAGGACTTCGTCATATGAGGGATGCGGTCCTCCAGGGATTTCACTGGCTGGTTGAACGTTGACCGGACTTCTGTCGTCTTGCGCTCCCAAACGAAGCTCTGTGAGCCCTGGAGTGAAGAACAGACTTAAAGCAATCAGCGCTGTTTACTGCTTCATCGTCAAAAGACATCAACCGACCTGCCAGCGGACCGGGCGTTACTGCCCATGGGCAGGGCAGCCCCCCGACGACCCCTAAGTCCCCCCGCCTCGTCCCCGTCCCCCACTCCATGTGGGGGGAGGCCGCACTCTGGTTTAGTCTGTTTCCAAAGAGATCTGGACCCCCCCAGGACCCCCAGTATAGTCCACCCCCTATTAGACCCAGGGAGGAGCCCCCACCCCCCCAGAGACCGGCCCTGTGAGAGATAATCAGAGCAGCCATTACACAAGGCCCAGCCTGCAGTAGTTACTCCAAGACGGGGAAATCACATCCCTTTCAGAAACAATGTTTACCCCCCCCCCGCGCCCCCGACACACATACCAGCAGTACTACAGTTCTACTGGGACAGTACCACCAGTCTTCAACTGGCGGACACGGAGCAGCCTCGACAGTTGGCCGAGTGATGGGTGAGGATAAACGGGATGTGTGGTTTGTTAAATAAGTTGGCGTTTACGGAATGTATTAATAGTTTTCGACTGGGATATTTCACAGGAAATAATCGCCTTCTATGAATTCGTGAATTCTCCATAGACGACGGTAGTTAAGTTGTGAATAATCAGAACACATTTAGTTAACAGTTGTAAGGATCCGGTAATGTATTTAAATACATTCCAAACGCTAAAACTAAAATAGAGTAAAATAACATCTGGATGAACAGACAGACAGACATAGCAGCGAGGAGGGACACTAGGCAGAGAGAGAGAGCAGGACTATGTCTCCCTGCTGTCTCACCAACTGTCTGCCTGCCTGTATGCCCGTCTGTCTCCCAATCTATTAACTACCTGAAACGTTGTTCTAGGGGCGGTTGCTTGAATAACAGCCATGTGTGGGGCGTGGCCTCGCTGACTCAGTCCTCATCGCTCCTCCCTCATGGCCAGCGGGGCTGAGGACAGGAGCGTCAGGCTTCACGACTGAACACAGCGCTGGGCTTTGGGGACGAGACCCCCCCAACTCATTCAGGACACCAGCAGTGATCTTCCTCAGGGAAAAGTCCGGCTTTCTGACGAAGCATGAGAAATTCCATCTTCACCGTAAACATCTGAATAACAAATGCCTCAGGTGAGGTCTGGGCCCTCAGCATTCTGAACTCCAGTCTGATCTCCGGTCCAAGATCCAGAGATACAGACGAGACTGTTGTTATCTGACGATCTCCTCCACGCCGGAACCATTGCTAGTAGTGGTAAAACGCGGCAGTTACTGCCGATAGCAAGGTGCCTTGAAGTGGATAAGAGCAGATAGTGGATAAGAGCAGATAGTGGATAAGAGCAGATAGTGGATAAGAGCAGATAGCTCTCCGATACCAAGTTCGCTCTGAGTGATAGCAAAGGCAGATAGCTCCCATACAGAGGGAGCTAGCAGTAGCATAATAACAGATAGCAGCATGTGACGTTGTGGAACCACATAGCCTGGGGTGTTTGGGGGACGCGTAGAGGCGTGATGCCGCACCGAGCGCACAGACACCATTTTGAATCTGCACTCACGGCCAATCACGTTTGAGGGTCAATAAAGATGTTAGATTGACGGGCTGTATCGGTTTCACCAGTGGGTTCACCAAGCCAGGCTCCTCTACTTGCAGACTCACATAATCTGGGTGAACAGACGCACACTTCTACGTATCACTGTCTTCCTGGAGGGGTGAGACCTGTAATATCAGACGTGTGTGTGTGTGTGTGTGTGTGTGTGTGTGTGTGTGTGTGTGTGTGTGTGTGTGTGTGTGTGTGTGTGTTTACTGAGTCATTGCTCTGAATGGATCCTGTGTGTCGGCTGGTGGTTGGGGGGGGAGAGAGAGGGGCGAGAGTGAGCGAGCGAGCCGTAGAATAGCGAACGCTCTCACTGAACCAGAGCGCCGAGGTGTCTCCTCCTGGTGTGTGCGTGTATCTCCAGAGGTAGCGACGCATGCTAGGAATGTATGAACTCAGTGTCTGACGCCGGGAGCACAGCCTCCAACCCAGCCCTGAAACACGCCCCTCCATCCCTCTTCATCGCTTCGAGGAACACAGCTGACATTCAGACGTCTCCTCTTCTCCTTCCTCTTCCTCCCCTGCTAACAAGACACGTCTCCTCGTCTCCTTCTCTCCTGCCTCCTCTGCTCCCCGACCTCCTCGACACGTCTCCCCCTCTCATACCTCCTTTCCTTCTCTCCTCCAGACCTTGACATGTCTTCTCTGTCGTCCATTTCACCACAGAAACGTTCTGCTTCCATCCAATCATCTGTCCAAATATTGAAGAATTATCAATGTTTCTATTGTTTATGCGTCCTAGGGCTGTTAAAATACATTTACGAGTCTGATGGTCAGCACATCAAGGTCCACCAACTGGCTTACAAGAACACTAACTGACTAACTGACCCACAGACCGCCAACCGACCCATAGACCAACTGACTAACTAGATCAACAACAGACCAACAAATGACTAACTAAACAACCAACTGACTAACTGTCCACCAATGGTGCTAACAGACTTACCAACTTGACCAACAGACCAACAGACAGCAGACCAAGCGTCAGACTACTCATGAAGGGATAACTTGAAGAGCCCATGAGGCATGGTTGACAGACAGCCTATCTTGCTTGTGTACTGACAAACACAGACAGGATGTCTCTGTTTGCTGTTCGTCTATGATCTGATTGGCTGGCTGAAGCACTGCTTACTTTCAGGGTAGATCAGACAGTGTTATTAGGCCTACTGGCTAGAAGGGTCCTCCATCCACTACCACACAGACAGATAAAAACAAGCCTTTTGGAGGAAGGTGAGGACACTAGATTAGTGTTCAATAACAGTGAGAATTGAGTGTGAATTCCGAAGAGAACTTTGACTCTTTCAGTGACAGTCTGTAGAACAGTAACATGGGTTATTCTTCACTGAGATAACAATACCCACTGGAACCATTAACCAGACTTAAGTAACTAGTGAACTTAACCATCAGGATCTTACAACACATCATATTTGAGCAAATTTGAAAAGGAAAAATTGTGAAGATGAATTGCATCTCATATGAGAAATTTAACATGAACGGCTCAGAAAGCCAATCGAGTATCAGCCGGTAGACTTTTATCCTCATGTTTTCTCCTCCACCTCTAATGGCGGTACACTGGTACCAGTGGGGCTTCGGGGGAGTAGATGCATCATGCTTTAGACCAGTGTCAAGAACATTGCATCCCACGCACATCAATTATTGCTGGGTTCCTGTCCTGATTGACATGTGAATGAACGGTCGGATTGAAACAAAGGCTTTTTGGTGAGCTTTATTCTGCCAGTAAAGTCTCCTAGGGGGCAATCCATGACTCACACAGACCACTCTCGGCTCCACTAAAGAACCACACCGTTTACAGCCTCAACACCACATCATGCCTGCATCCTTCTCCATGCAGTTTTTTACAAATCACAGGTGTTGTGGTGAGCTTGTGTAATCAAGGGTAATTCATGTTAATTAGCCATGTTGTGTGGACAACCCAATCAGACAAAATGGTTCTCTGATAAGATGCTAGCCCTGTAGCACACAGCTGGGAGGGCTGGCTTGGTACCTTCTGAGGGAACACGTTGCCTCACATCTAAATGATCAGAAACGCTCGCTGTCATGGAGAACTCCTTATCATCACAGGAAACAAGGCGGGACTATACCTCATGGTTTCCGGGCCAGGCTCTGCTGTAACCCAGTAGGTCTGCTGGACCAGAGGTTCTGCTGTCACACAGTAGGACTGCTGGACCAGAGGTTCTGCTGTCACACAGTAGGACTGCTGGACCAGAGATTCTGCTGTCACACAGTAGGACTACTGGACCAGAGGTTCTGCTGTAACACAGAAGGACTGCTGGATCCAAGATTACCTCAATGGTTACCTAAAGTAAAAAATGCACTGGTGGACCTGTTCTCTTCGTACTAGAGACTTCAGCTTGGAGATGTAACTTAGGAAGACCTTGTTTGAGAGCTTCCGAGTCAAGAATAGAAACTGATTTCTTAAAAGGTTCTGATTATGTGATGCTTCCTTCTCCACTGACATGGACAGATGATAAAGCTGTTTTATTGGCTTGCTCAAATGGTAAAGCAAGGCATTAACATTGACAGGGTGTAGGGTTTGATTCCCACTGGGGCAACTCCTGCTTTGCACTATGTGCATGCACTCAATAATTCACTTTGGATAAAAGCATCCACCCAATCGCATTATATACTACCCACAGAAAGAGCCAGTGAAAACCAGCCATGAGTCAACAAAACACTGGCCTGCATTATGTATGTACATGTATGAATCAAATCTTCTGTTCTGCACCTCTATAAAGCTACACTGGAGACTAACTCATTGGCAGTTCGACAACTGGACAAACCTCCTTTGTTTGGGTAAAATTTCCCAACCCCTATGTGTTGTGGTCTTTACAGATGTAAGTATGTGTCGAGGCTGGTCAGATGCTGTGGGGATTTGCAGGTTTTCCTGGTATCTGCTGACCCAAAGTCATTTAAAGGAAGTGAGATTTGGAGATTTAGGGAAGAGTTTGGATAACATGACTTCGGAAATCCTGAGGCAGCCATTTGATTTGATGAGTTTTGAAAATCTGTGCTTTGCTGTAAACGGATACGTTTAGTGGAATCTGAACTCAGACCTGACTAACTATCCGTCTCATTTGTATTGTTTCATAGTTAGTTACAAGAGGGAGTCAATAGGCGAGCCTAATGTGCAATATTTACACATTCCCAATATTAGTCATACAACACGTCACTTCCTGTCAAACTGTGGGACACACGTACGTCAAAGTTTGAGTGGGTTGTTGAACACACATCAGGCATTAAGGAGCCCAGACGACTGAACAGACTTCTAATGTATCCACGTTATGAATAACGGCTCTGGCATCTGAACAAAAAGGTGACATTAGCACATCGCGTGGGGAAATGAGAGGACATTATCGTACTGTACCAAATGCGTGCTCCCGTCTCTCACTGCGACGCGGGGACAGCCAGGAAAATAACCGTCATCATCATCCGCATCATCAACATTCCATATCACCTCCTCTTTCACACACACACACTCATACACACACGGTACATCTCTCTCTCACACACGGTTCATCTTTCACACAGACAGACACACACACACAAAACATCTCTCTCCCACACACAAAAAACACACACACGGTACATCTCTCTCCCACACACAAAAACACACACAGTACATTTCTCTCACACAAACACGGTACATGTCTCATACACACGCACACATACGGTACATCTCTCACACACACACACACACAGTACATCTCACACACACATGGAGGGCTGGGCTCTTCAACGTAACTAGCGCCGTTGTGTAAAAGTAATTCCCTGATCAGGGGCTGAACACTCTTGGCTATGAGCAGGGTTCGGTGTGAGCAGATTGCAGAGAAGCTTTGGCAAACCTCGATAAATGCCCAGCAGCCGCAGCGGAGGGTATATATACCGACAGAGAGGCGAGGTGCCGCCGGTGTTACTGTACATACTAGTGACATAACAGTAATCTGCTCTCATCTGCTGACACCGATACAGGCTCCATTTAGTAAGATTTACATTTCTGAGTTGATCGCCTCCCGATCGTCGATGTGTCGATAGTGGAGCCTGCGGCAATGTCAGATCCCATCGACATCATGTACCAGCCCGGGTACGACCCCATCTAGACTATGTTCCAGCCCGGGTCCGACCCCATCATGTACCAGCCCGGGTCCGACCCCATCTAGACCATGTTCCAGCCCGGGTACGACCCCATCTACCAGCCCGGATCCGACCCCATCTACATCATGTACCAGCCCGGGCTCGGTGCTTCACTATCAACCTGTACACACACATCCACCTATCTGACACACTTCAACATGATACTGACACATCCCCGTTCCATCTGCTACCTGTACACCAGTACACCAGTAGTAGCGCCTGGCTGGTTCGCTGGCCGTGGACATGGCCCAGTCCGACCCAGGTGCAGCGAACTGTCCAGCATGAGATCACACACCGCGGACTACGGGCAGCACGGGAAGCATCCCGGGTCGTGTCTCACCTCGGCGGGTTGCGGCTGGTGACGCTGGCCGGGGCTGGATCAGGTAATCCCCCGGAAATGTGTGCCAGCGGGCGGACTGTCGTCACAAACTTTATCCGCTCCACTCAGGACGGAGTCCGCATGAACCTCCCGACACTCTGTCGGTAGTGAGACACTCGGTGGTGAGACTCACTCCGCCGGGCTGGATCTCTCCTCCCGCTCCGTCCGCGGGGCGCTAAACTCGGCTGGAACTTGTAGAATATTCCGCTACTCGCTACTGGAAAATCAGATCCTGGAGCCGCTGGTCGCATAGAGTTGATCTCCTGCACTCCTCCGCCTCCTCTGTCGCCATCTTTACCCGCGGGGCATGATGGGTAATCCTCAGGAATCCCCGCGCCGTGCGCGTCGTGCGCGTGCTGACGTCCGGCGTGAGGAGGGGCCGTCAGGTGGCTCTGGTTTCCCGGGTCTCGTTGGAGACTAGTCTGTCAAACTTCAGTACTACACAATAAAAGTCCCAGTCCCAAAGGAACCGAGTCCCAATCTCTGAGCAGAAAGAGCCTCCACCTGCCCCTTATGTAAGTGACCGTTTCACACTGATTTATTTTCCCCAACCTGAGGAAAACCGTTCGGCTTTAGGCCAACGTTAGGATTTAATATGGGGATTAGGTGTGGAACATGTATATGCAGAGACACGGGAAACACAAAGGGAAATCCACAAATCATACCTGGAGACAAGTATGGAGTATGGCCGTCCTACAAGGTTAGGATAGGACAGAATAGAATAGATCCTTCTGTTCTAGTCTAGAGTCTTTAACGATTACATGTATGAAATCTGATGGCATTTTGCTTCCAATATGTCTAATGTGTGGATCAGAGAAGGTGATATTGAGCATACATGTGCTCTAAATATAAAAAGCAAAATACTCTAATACCTCCAAACAGTCATCGTTGTAGGCAGGTCTGTAGTGTGAGCCAACATGGAGCCAGACTCGACAAGGCTGAATAATTCCAGAAGGAACATGAAATGACATGCAGATGTAAACATGCCAGGGAATGGCTGCCGTGCATGAAAACCACACACACAGATGCTCTGACAAACTGAGAAGCAGGAGAGTCGGTGAGAGCGCGAGTGAAGACAGAGAGGAAGGAAGAGGGAAACGGGAAGGAGAGGACAGCTTGTGTTTTCAGTCAATATTACTACTTGCTCTCGGGTGTTCTTACTGTAGATCAAAGCTACTTCAACACAGACTGCAGCATGGCACAGAGAACGAGACAGAGACAGGATTCAAAGGACGATGGAGGGAGCTGAGAGGACAGCAGCACACATGGTGACGCAGGGCGACTTGAGACAGGACAAGTAGACAAGAGACAGACAGCAGAGACATTGGTGGACTGGTCTTTGTAAAGGGGACAGGGGATGGGGATTTAGGATGTCACTCCAACCATTCGCATTGGAGGACATTTCTTAAACCACATTAACCAACCGTCGTTTCCAATCGTTGATCTACTCTGCCGCCCATCCAGTGTTTGGTTTCTAGTGGGGAGATGCATGAGTTGTTCTTAGAAACACTGATCCAGCGTTAACGTTTATGGTTTGCGTCGACACAATTCAGCAGACTGCTGGGAGGCGTTGGATTACAAACGATATTCTAATGTCATTTTATGTCCTCTTGGGAAAGTCTGGCAGTAAAAATGAACAGCTGGAAACTATCAGACTAGTGTCTGGAAATTAGGATAACTAAATAAGGATTATAGATCAATGAAATCAAGCAAACATAATACGATAAATGCCATGTAATTTGGTACAGAAAATGTAGCCATTTGGAAACCATCTAAAAGTTAAAAGAAACCTGCTCCACGCAAAAGGCTCAATGTGACACCAGAATGGGCCATCTGGGATAGATTAGGTGGGTCTTGCTCCCAGTACCAGGGTTCAGAGGCGACAGTTTGCTGTGAGGTTAAACGAGAAGACGAGGCTCCAGTCTCAGTCACTCTAGATACCCATGACACCCAGAGTTATGTGGGATAACGTAGAGGCAGCCTTAAAGACCATCTGCAGGGAACACAAGTGCCCATAAGGGAAGGTCTGACGGCTGAATGGGAATGTACAGATGGTGAATAAAAAAAAAAAAGTCAATGACAGCAAATTAAGGAATCAGAGATGATTTTATTCTGAAATTCTTCAAGAATTACGATGATCACCCGGCACAGAAACAAAAAGCCAAAACATTTAGAGTTGTTTATTGATGAAGTGTTTAATATAACTTGCCTACTCCAAGTGTTTGTAGCCTCACTTCTAGTCTCTCTGGATGAAGTAAATCAGTGTAATCCCAGTGAATGTGTGATGCTAGGGGTGTAAGGAGTACAATAGGTGGGTTTGGTACACATGGGTGTGCAGTTGGAGCCCAGGGTCTTCGTGGTGGGGCGGAGGTCACTGCTCCAGTAGACTTGTTTGGGTCGACAACAGGAGCTTTAAATATCAAACAAAGATGTGTTTTAAAGATATGTCACCGGTGTAACAGAATCAAGAATTAGTGCCAAGTACAAGACAGTGAAGCGGTTTCCAGAGAGGACTAGACTGAGCCCATCCCTCCCCTGGTTCTAGACAGGCCACATCTCTTACCTGGCTCTCTGCACCGTCTGTTGCAGGACAGACCGAGGGACACGTTAGGCTTTAGGGTTAGCTAGTTTAATATTGGTAAGCTAGTTTAATATTGCGACGTGATTAAGGATGTTTTAAATGGTACGGTTTAGGGTTAGAGATGGTTAAGTTTAGGTCCTAGGTTACCGATGGTTAAGTTTAGGTCCTAGGTTAGGCTGAGGGGTAAGATGGTTTAAGTGTAGTTGAGGTTGAGGGGTTGGTTTAAGTCAAGTTTAGGTTGAGGGGTTAGATGGTTTAAGTCTAGTTTAGGTTGAGGGGTTGGATGGTTTAAGTCTAGGTTGAGGGGTTAGATGGTTTGGGTCTAGTTTAGGTTGAGGGGTTAGATGGTTTAAGTCTAGTTTAGGGGGTTAGATGGTTTAGGTCTAGGGTTAGTTGCCAGCGGTGTCCCTCTACTCCTGTCTGCTGTTGGCCACCAGGTCGTCCGTCCTCTTAAAGATGAAACTTTGAGCCCTGAGGCAGAAATAATAACGTGATGGTACATGCTTAAACAATGATAAAGAAGGCCATGAAAGAGTATGATGAGGGACAGAAACCCGTGCAGCAGTAGAAAACTCACTAGAACCTTTACTTCTTGGCCATAAGAACAGTGATGGAAAAACATTTGCATCACCGTAGAATTGTCAAACTTGACTGAGAGCTTCTTGAAGTCCCTTCATAAAGCAGAAAAGTATGGTTTAAGATGGCTCGGGTGTCTAAACCTAATCCAGACTAGAAGCCTCTCACCAGGGTCCACGTGGCGGTCCTCAAGCTGCTGTGCTGCTCCTGGTCCAGCCACCGCCCCTGGTCCAGCCACCGCCCCTGGTCCGGGTCAAGGTCCAGCCACCGCCCCTGGTGTTAAGACAAGGCTTTTCAGGAGATGCTCTTGGGGATTTTGGAAACACAAAACAGGACGATTCCTTGCCTTCTTTCTTCGTCATGCCGTCTATTCTGGAAGACCGGTTAACATTTACTGATCACACCCCAAGTTACTGATCAGTTAGTATTGAACCATGAATCCATCTGAGTTTACCCTTGCTGTAGGAGGAGCTAGCCCTCTTCATGAGAGCAGTCACCAGCAGAACGCCCGCCTCATCTCCGTCATGTCTGAAAGTTAAAACACCAGTCAGGATAAAACCACCAAGTCACCAGTACAGAGACAGAAGATCAAACACCAAGTCACCAGTACAGAGACAGAAGATCAAACACCAAGTCACCGGTACAGAGTGCTGCCATGAGTTAAACTAAATTTTACCAAGAAAGAAATTAAAAGGATGAAATTAAAAAGTATGTTATCCTCCACATCTGTAAACCAGATCTTCCTGTCTTCAACATCTGGACGCCTCCTGGTCCTCCACATCTGGAGCCCTCCAGGCTCTCTTCCACCCACAGCTCCAGTCCTGGATTGCAGAAGATCCAATGGATTAACAAACCCTGCAGAACACTGGAGTCAAAGAGCTCTGCTTGGAGGCTGCCTCTACCTTCAGGACCGTCCATTGTAGTCATCAGAACACTGGTGGAAAGAAAAAAATAACAGTCAAGTAAATGATCAACTGTTCCTTTTTAAACTTTTCATAAATGTATTAACTCACCATTAGGAAGGCCAGCCTGACTTGAATCTAGCGAGATGGTTTTTCGGGAATCCTGACAACACAAAAATACATGGTGAAAACATCCCAAAGCGCCAAGGTCTCAATGAATTGAGAAGAAAAGCGGTAAATTTCACTTGCCTTTGGCGGTGTTCAGATGGCCTTGGTAAATACACAAATTCAAAATATATCAATGCAGAAATTCATCAAGGAAATGTGTGTATGACTCAAGGAGATTATCCATTGGATTGGCAAAACGAGCACTGGACAAATACAAACTACAGAATACAACCACACTGCACATAACGCCATTACACAGACAATAGACCCACACTGCACAGAATAGAACCACTGCACAGAATCCCGTCACACAGACAATAGAACCACAATGCACAGAAAAAAAATAATAGAGCCACACTGCATTGAAACCAATTATACAGAATAGAACCACACGGCACAGAACCACACTGCACAGACACACCAGTAGGGTGGGCCAACATACATTGGACACAACATGGGAAACATTAGGCGTACATCGGAGTTGTGAAAAAATATATATATATTGTCCACTCTTCAGATGGCCTTGGTAAATACACAATTTCAAAATATATCAATGCAGAAATTCATCAAGGAAATGTGTGTGTATGACTCAAGATTATCCATTGGATTGGCAAATGGAGCGCTGGACAAAAAGAAACCACAGAATACCACACTGCACAGAACCCCGTCACACTGCACCTAACGCCATTACACAGACAATAGAACCACACTGCACAGAATCCCGTCACACTGCACAAAACCCCGTCACACTGCACCTAACGCCATTACACAGACAATAGAACCACACTGCACAGAATCCCGTCACACTGCACAAAACCCCGTCACACTGCACCTAACGCCATTACACAGACAATAGAACCAC
>NC_136935.1:7999119-8007960 GCF_949987615.1 Pollachius pollachius
TTTGAGTGGCTTTGTTTCACATGAGAGAGGTGTGTCTAGGTTCTGTGAAGCTCAACTCATATCCACGTGAAGTGATGTTGTCATATCATTAAAAGTTTCTGCTGAACGAGGTGGGAGAATCACTACCAACTGAAAACAGGGTTTAGCCGGATGTGTTACGGATTATAGACGGATTATAATCCCGTGTCTGGCCTTTGAATTATGACTGCTGATTAGCAGACAATGCTGACGCCCATGAAGCCTGAGAACCAATCTAAGCGTTGGTTGCATGAGAGAACAGAGCGATTGAACATTGGAAACATCAGAGGATGAGGATGAAGGAGGGAGAAGCTGTACCTCAAGGAGACCTTGGACCTGAGGGGGGGGAGGTATCTGCTGGTGTCCCGGAGGAGAGACAAGGAAGAGAGAGAAGTCAAGCTGTCACGATTGAGAGAGGAGCATCGCTCACACTATCGCGAACACGACCAGCTAACACCAAACAGGCCGAGATGAAACCGTAGCGCTACATTTAGCACGCAGCGCCTGCGCTACATTTAGCACGTAGCGCCTGCGCTCCATGAGGCGTGAAGCACAGGGAGCTTCCTGTCCTGAAGCCACTCTCCTCTCCACTTCCTCCTCCTTGGGGTCTGGAGTCTGCTCCATCTAGGAGCAGACCGCCATACACCACCTCCAAGCATGGATACCAACCCACCTCCTCCTCCTCCTCATCTTCCTCCAGCTCCTCCTCCTCATCTTCCTCCAACACCCCCTATAACACGTCCTCTCCTTCCTCCTCCTGCTCCTCCAGCTCCTCCTCCTTCTCCTCCTTTTCCCCCTCCTCCTCCTCCTCCTCCTCATCATCTTCCACCACCCCCTCCTCCTCCTCCTCCTCCTCCTCCTCCTCCTCCTCCTCCTCCTCCTCATCATCTTCCACCACCTCCTCCTCCTTCTTCTCCCCCACCTCCTCCCCTTCCTCCTTCTCCTCCTCCTCCTCCAACCACAAGGAGAGGGAGGTGTAACAACAGAAACAACAAGTATCCCTTTAGGAGAAGAGGTGTAGAACTGTGACTTATAAATAGAAACCGATCCTTGAATGGGTTTCTACTCAGGGCTGGAGGCAGTGCAGTATGTAGCTTGGGGGTGGTGCAGTGTGTAGGGATTGAGGAGGTGCAGTATGTAGGGGTGGAGGTGATGCAGTGTGTAGTTGTACAGTAGAAGGAAGACTACTCACGTATCTTATTCATGTATCTTGTCTAAATGTAATCCTGAGCAAGATGGATAAATGCCCTAACCCCTACCTGCTCCTTAATGACATGTTTCTGAACTCACTGTCAAACCCCTACTTTCTCCTTCATGATATGTTTCTGAAGAGAGAGAGAGAGAGAGAGAGAGGGAGGGAGAGGGAGAGGGAGAGAGAGAGAGAGAGAGAGAGAGAGAGAGAGAAAGAGAGAGAGAGTGAGAGGGATGCCTCTGTCTATTAGGGAATTAAAAACCAGTCGTCTGGTTTCAAAGAGCTGCTGTGGGTGTCCCTTCCACTCACACAACACAGAGACCAACTCACCTAGTCTGGGGGAGGAGGGGAGAGAGGGAGAGAGAAGGGGTGAGAGAGGGGGAGGGATGAATGGGGAGAGAAGGAGTGATAAAGAGGGAGGGATAGAGAGAGAGAGAGTGTGAGAGAGAGAGAGAGAGAGAGAGAGAGAGAGAGAGAGCGAGAGGAGGCCCATGTGTAAGACTCGGACCCACCACTCAACAGTCCCTCTGTGACAGACGGGATTAGCGGAGTGAACTCTGTGATCCATCGGAGGCCATGATGGAATGTAAAGATCTGCTCCTCATCGTGCTCCCCTTCTCCCTCCTCCCACACTCACCCCCTCCTCCCACCTCACTCACCCCCTCCCTCACCTCCTCCCCCTCCCCCCTCCCCCTCCATCCCCCCCTCCCCACTCCCCTCCCACACCCCATCAGCCGGTTCTTGGAAGCCTCTTAAAGGTTAAAGGTCAACCCCCTGAAAGGTGAGGAGCGGGGGGAGGGGGCTATACGTGACCCCTCCCCCCACCCCCCACAGGCCTGGTTGCCGCGCAATGCCACAAACAAACACGCGCGGCTAGCGTGCGCGACACCAGCCGCAGTTAGCCTCTCCGCTAGCCTCTCCGCTAGCCTCTCCGCTAGCCTCTCCGCTAGCCGCTCCGCTAGCCTCTCCGCTAGCCTCTCCGCTAGCCTCTCCGCTAGCCTTGCTATACGACCGGTGGCGGCGGCGGATGGGGAAAGGCCCTGCGTGACGCACAACATGAATTATTGAGGCGGTTGGTGGACGGCGGCGGGCGGTCAGGTTTCAGCCGGTTGATCCGCGAGGAGGGGCGGCCTCTGAGCGCCGACGCGTCCCGCCGCCGTTTGAACATCAGCGGTAAGCGGCTACCTGCCGTTAGCGGTGAGAGGTTAGCGCCCCGGGGCGCGGGGTCTTTCATGTGCTCGACGTTGGGGGGGGGGGGGGGGAATGCGAGGGGGGGCGGACTGCCGGCCAACGTTCCAGGGCCGGTAAACGGATCCTTGATGTTAGCGCCGCCGCCCTAGCTCGTAAAAACACTTGTTCGTGGATTCCGCAAGCCACGCCGCCATACGTCTCTCTCTCCGGGCGAGCGATGATACGGGGGGGGGGGGGGGGGGGGGGGGGAGGCTCTTTGTGTTGATCTCTTACGCCAGATTTATGTGCTGCCGGGGGCCAAAGATAGAGACAGACCCCCGGGTTCACCTCACACTGAGGGGCCCAGGGGCTGAGAGGGGCCGGGAGCAAGGTTACTCTCTCACCCGCTCTCTCTCTGTGTCAGTGTCTCTCTCTCTCCATCTCTAACAGAGTCTCTCTCTCTCTCTCTCTCTCTCTCTCTCTCTTTCTCTCTCTAACAGTATCTCTCTCTCTCTCTCTCTCCCTCTCTCTCTTTCTCTCTCTCTCTCGCTCTCTCTCTCTAACAGTATCTCTCTCTCTCTCTCTCTCTCTCTCTCTAACACTATCTCTCTCTCTCTCTCTCTAACAGTATCTCTCTCTCTCTCTCTCTCTCTCTCTCTCTCTCTAGCAATATCGCTCTCTCTATCTCTCTCTCTCTCTCTAACAGTGTCTCTCTCCCTCTCTCGCCCCAGGGTCTCCTCCTCGTCATGCTGACTCACAGAGAGGGAGGTTTGGTTCTCCTGCTGCTGAGCCTCAGCCTGCTCCTCCCCCAGCCCTCAGGAGGTCAAGGTCAGGACCAGGGTCAAGGTCAAAGCCAGGACCAGGGTCAAGGTCAGGACCAGGGTCAAGGTCAAAGCAAGGACCAGGGTCAAGGTGAGTCTCATGCGAGGTCTGAACTTGATCCCTCCGCTCTGTGCCAGAGATCAGGCAGAGCAAGGCGCTGGTTTAACACAATGACGACAGGGAAGCAGTGGCAAGCAGCCAATTGCATACAGAGTCAGTTGAACTAGGCCCGATGATCATGCCTCTTGAGCTGAAGAAAATGGCAGCAGCTTCCCCAGACCAACATGCGATCTACGATGGAGCTTGGTCTGGCAATAGCCAGGCTAGGTTACAGTCCCTGTGTCCCTCAACTGGCAGAGCAAGGCACTCACACTGCCAGGGTTGATGGTTACAATCCCTGGTTTGCTCAACTGGGAGGGCAAAGTACTCACACTGCCAGGGTTGGTGAATACAGTCCCTGTGTAGCTCAACTGGGAGGACAAGGTACTCACACTGCCAGGGTTGTTGGTTACATTCCCTGGTTTGCTCAACTGGGAGTGCAAGGCACTCACATTACAAGTGTGAGGTTAAATTCCCTGTGTAAGAGCAGGACATTAGCACTGATCTACTCACAGCTCTGTAAAACAGAGCATCATCAATGACGTGACATATTTTACTAAATAGCTTTTAACTTCAGTGCTACCAACTGTAACTTCTGTAAAACTGGATATTATGTGAATAACCACATATCATACAAACTGGAGTGTGTATCCAATAGAGACTTCCTGAAGTATGTCAGTGTGACGCAGTGTGTAGGCGTTAGTGTGTACCTTCTGTTTGTAAGTTAGTTGTAGCCGTTATGTTCTGAGTGAACACAACGCCATACGATAGATGGGAAGTTTTCCAAAATATCGGATTACTATCAATCCCAACAGCACTATTAATACCATTAATAGCACCGGCACTATTAATACTGCAGCACCCGTTCCTCAGAACTGCACTGAAACCCTCTCACGGTCACATGACGGGCTCTGAGGTTTGGTGATGTGGTTCCTGTTGTCCTGGGGATCAGTGATGAGTCCTCTCATAACTTATTCATCAGACACTGTTCAAATGAAACCTCTCACACTTTATTAGCCGCCGAGCTGTCCTCCTCCCTGGTGGACTCAGCTGTGAAACCCCCCTCTCCTACTGTCCCTCCTGGGGGGGGGGAGAGGGGGGAGGGAGGGGGGAGGGAGAAGGGAGGAGAGAGGAGGAGGGAAGGAGGAGGGAGGGAGGAAGGAGGAGGGGGAGGAGGGAGGGAGGAGGGAGGAGGGAGGAAGGAGGAGAGAGGGAGGAGAGATGATGCAATTGACCTCAGACACACGACAAACATGTTGTAGGATTATGGATACATTGACAATATTCATGACACTAGTTTATTTACTGAGGAGCGGGTAGGGGTTAGACAGTAAAGAGACAGGGCGTGTGCCAAGATTCTGTCACCCAGGTTCAGCCCAGGTCCTGCCAGGCTGGGGGTTGGAGGGTCTGGGGGTTGGGGGTTGGTAGTCGGGGGGTCGGGTATGAGGACATGGGGGTGAAGACGGCTGGAGCGAGCTTGATGTCGCTGGCTAAATATTTTTCTAGTGCAGCAGTTAGGAGCCAGAGGAAGATTAAAGCATGGTTCATATGACGAACACACACACACACACACACACACACACACACACACACACACACGCACACACACGTGGGGGTTTGCGTGCACGTAGCCAGGTCGGTCTGGAAGAGGTTCATCTGGCAGCAAGCGGGCGGTTTTGGTTTCACAGCTCCAGCAAATTTAGACCAGGACCAGTTTCAATCAGAGAGAGAGTTTTGTACCCTATGGGGCGATCTAACTCCTCCCCCTCTTGGCAGGTGAGCTTGGGACACCGGTACACACCTGATCCACCAATCAACCAATCAGGAGCACTTTTGGGCGGAGCTTAGAGTGGGTGGGCGAAGCTTAGAGCTTGCTGGGTGGGCGGAGCTTGGAGCTAGCTGAGAGGGCGGAGCTTTGAGCTAGCTCGGTGGGCGGAGCTTAGAGATAGCTGGGTGGGCGGAGCTTGGAGCTAGCTGAGAGGGCGGAGCTTTGAGCTAGCTCGGTGGGCGGAGCTTAGAGATAGCTGGGTGGGCGGAGCTTGGAGCTGGCTGAATGGGTGGAGCTACTGTTTAGTCTCATGTTTCGAATCATTTCGTAAAGCAACCACCTTTACTTCAAAACTCCAAAATGGTGCCGAACAAATCACTGGAAAGTTGGACAATTGAGTCCTTTAGGCGATTTGGAAGTCGAGTTCTAGGTTTTTCTCTGAGAGGTAGCAGGCCGCCATACTTTCATAACCCGCGATGAGACCAAACTCTCTTATATAAGAAGATGTCCGACTGTGACGGTTCTGAAGTTGGGCGTAACATTCCGGGTCGGGTCCCGATCTGCTCTGACACTCACACATCCCTCCTTCAGAGCGACCCCTTTATGCTCTCATGCTGACAAACATCGCACTACAGAAGAAGATACTACCATTCAGCCAATCACAAACCAGCTCTGTAACCATGAAAGTAGAACCCGGCTACTACTACTCTATTGTTATTCTATCACTACTACTATACTACTCTATTGTCCTTCTATCGTACTAATAATACTACTACTACTCTATTGTTATTCTATCACTACTACTATACTTCTCTATTGTCCTTCTATCGTATTACTAATACTACTACTACTCTATTGTTATTCTACTACTACTACTCTATTCTATCACTACTACTATTAATCTATTGTCATTCTACTACTACTATGACTACTCCATTGTTATTCTGTCACTACTACTACTACTACTCTACTGTCATTCTATCACTACTACTACTGCTACCACTATTGTTATTCTCTTACTGCTCACATACTCGCAGCTTCCGGAACGGGGGCTCTATCCCCCCCCCCCCCCCCCGCCTTGTGTTGTTGTCTGAAAACAGAAGCTGCTGGTAAACCTCTGTCAACAGTCATGAGAGCTCCCCTCTCTCTCTCTCTCTCTCTCTCTCTGTTTTTCTCTCTCTCTCTCTCTCTCTCTCTCCCTCCCTCTCTGTCTCCCCCATCACTGTCTCCCACATTCTTCTCATTGTCTTGCTGCCTTTCTTTCGTTGGAGGGAAGATCATCAAAACACGCACACACACACACTCACACAAACACACACACACACACACACACACGCACGCACACACACACACACACACCCCTCAGTGCTGTGCTCGGTGGCAACACCGCTGGCTGTGTCTGTCAGGGGGTCAGCGGGGAGGTGTGTGAGGTGTAGGGGGACCCCACGACCCCCCAGCTGTCCCAGCACTCCCACAACGTGTCCGGACCCCGGTCTGATATCACCCCCCTCAGCTGCTTGCGCTGGGAGGCAAGATAGCCCATTGTTCAAGGTCCATGTGTGTGTGAGCGTGTGTGTGTGTGTGAGTGTGTGTGTGTGAGCGTGTGTGTATGTGTGTGAGTGTTAGTGTGTGAGTGTGTGAGTGTGTGCGTCGGTGTGTTTGTGTATGAGTTTGTGTGTGTGTGTGTGCGTGCCTGCTTTTGAGTGCATGCGTGTGTGTGTGCGAGTGTCTAAGTGTGTGTGAATATGTTTGTGCGTGCGTTTGCATGCCCACGCGTGTGTGTGTGTGTGTGTGTGTGAATGCGGGCACGTGCGTGAAAGTGTGTGTGTGAGTGTTCCCACAGCCTAAATGACAGTCACCAGGTCAGGAGACATTCCCGACATTCCGACCCGACTCCGACCCGAGCCCAGAGAAGAACAGACCCCCAACGTTACAGATTCCTCGTTAACGGCCTCCCCAGGAATAAATCATCCCGCAGCCCCTCTGAGCCTCCCTTTGTATTTAGACCCCTTAATGAATGGGGTGGGGACAGATATAGAGACAGAGGCACCGGGTTGGACGGCTGATTGATGGATGTGAAGGAACAGCCAATGGCAGGAGCGCATTTGGGAAAAGATGGTCCAGCATGAAGCTGGTCGGATGTACAATGGCTCTGTGGCTCAACATGAGTCAATAAACAATGTTATGGTTAGATATTAATAAAGGTAATCAGGTGATGGAGGGATGAGAGGAGAGAGAGAGTGATGAAGAGATGAGAGGAGAGACAGAATGATGGAGGAGAGACAGATTGATAGAGGGATGACAGAGGAGAGACAGAATGATGGAGAGATGAAAGAGGAGAAACAGAATGATGGAGAGATGGCAGAGGAGAGACAGAATGATGGAGAGATGAGAGAGGAGAGACAGAATGATGGAGAGATGAGAGAGGAGAGACAGAATGGTGGAGGGAGGGGAGGGGAGAGGTTTGCCAGAAGTGAAAGGGAAGGTGAGTTGTAGTGGGTGGGCTGAAGGTGTGGAAGGGGTGCGGGCTGAATTCCAGTTGTTGTCTGGGCAGGAGCGAGCAGGTAGAGACACACGCGCTGCATTCCCCCCCGCCCACACGCCTCCACATACGTTCGCTGCGTGCCGCCAGCAGACAGGCGTGCTGCCACACACACGCACACACACGCATACATGCGCACACACGAGTGCACACACACGCGCACACTCACTCACACATACACGTATACACAGAGGCACACACACACACATGCACGTACGCACACACAAACACACACACATGCACGCATACAGGCACGCACGCACGCATATACACACATATGCACACACACGAAAGCACAGACACACACACACACACACACACACACACACACACACACACACGCACACACACACACACACACACACACGTGTGGGACTCATGTCCCCGGGAAAGTGTTGGCTCATAACTACGACCCACGAGGCAGTCCGTTTGTATCAGAGGTATATGAGCCTTCACCTTCTAAAGGTCACATGTTTGATCAACTATCTTTAAATGTATCGTCAAATTTCTCAAGTTTATAGTTTATAAGACAGCCCCTCCTACAACCTCACACGCTTTCTAGGAAACCCTGTGTTGGGGGTCTGCCTCAGACCAGACCAGGCCAGACCAGACCAGACCAAACCAGACCGGACCAGACTAGACTAGACTAGACTAGACTAGACTAGACCAGACCAGATCAGACCAGACCGGAATAGACCAGACCAGACTAGACCAGACCAGACTGGACCAGACTAGTTTATACCAGACCTGACCAGACCAGACCAGACAAGACCAGTCTGGCTCCAAGCTGAAGTCTGCTGTCCAAACACATGCGTTGCGCCACCATGTTTGTTATGATTAGGGCTGTGTGTGTTTGTGTGTGCGTGTGTGGTGTGTCAGCTGCCCCGCGTCTCGCCAAGCTGCCGTGGTAACGCCACACCACACACGCGTGCCGCGCCCCCCGCCTTGGGTCAGGGGTCGACGCCGTCTGCCATCATCGGCCAACCAATGGGAGGGGAGGGGGAGGGACAGCTGTCAGCACCGGGGGGAAGTCAAACATCCTCCTGGAGGTCCTGGCTGCTTATTGGTCGCTTACCATCAAAGCAAAAGAGGCCATGGATCCCCCTTGTTTCAGCAGCAGGTCAAAGGTCAAGAAACGTAACCTGCCCGAGATGTTCAGTGGAGCTTATTCATAATAAGGAGAACGATGGGGTTGTACTGGGCAGCTCCCAGTAGAACCAGTAGAAAACT
>NC_136935.1:8008160-8020660 GCF_949987615.1 Pollachius pollachius
TTCAGTGGCAATAAAGCTATCAGTGGCCTGGCGAATTCCCTGGCAGCGAAAACGCATGTCTGTCCAGACTGGCCAGCTTTTGTGGAGACGTTCGGAAATAGCGTTTCTGTGGCGCTCCAGTTGAGCGTTAGCACCTCCAAGCGGCTGACCACAGCAGGGACCGCTAATGAGCATGTAGTGACGTTAGCATATCCGGGCTCGGAGTAGACTGGTTTAAATAATAGATGGTATCATCATCTGGGGTAAATGAGAACTGGGATGAACCTGGATGAAGTGAAGGCGGAGGGAGGAACTAAAAGTTAATTATGTTTCTTAATATCTATTAAATCAAATTAAATCATATCTAATTAAAGCCTCCCTGACCTGCACTTCAGCCTTGTCTCAGAGTCCTTACAGACAATAGGTAGCTCATCCTGCCTTACCTTGACTCCTCCCCTCTCCTGCCCGGCTGTATGTTGTGACGAGGTGGGCGTGGTCACTAACAAGGTGGGGCGTGTCCCCAGGTGGGGCCTTGGGTGTGTTCTGTGGTTGATGTCACTAACGAGGTGGGCGTGGTCACTAACGAGGTGGGCGTGTCCCCAGGTGGGGCCCGGGGTGTGTTCTGTGGTTGATGTCACTAACGAGGTGGGCGTGGTCACTAACGAGTGGGTGTGTCCCCATGTGTGTCCCGGGGTTTGGTGGGTGAGTGAAGTCACTAACGAGGTGGGTGTGTCCCCAGGTGTGACCCGGGCTGGGCGGGGCCGCGCTGCGAGGGGCGCCTGCGTGCCGACCCCGGGCTGCGTCCACGGCTCCTGCCATCAGCCCTGGCAGTGCAGCTGCCTCCCGGGCTGGGGGGGGCGCTTCTGCGACAAAGGTGAGGCCAGGAGGTGGTGCCGGGATGTCATCAGGAGGGGACGGAGGGGTTCTAGAACGTTAGTGTCCCCCTCGGCAACACGGGACAGACGTTCTGCTGTGTTTATGTTGGGGAGTAGTAGGGGCGGTCTCGTATTAAAGGGGCAGACAGGATGACGGAGGAAGGAAAGGGCGCCGTAGGGGGGAGGTCATAACAGCTGAAGCTCCTACATGATGTCACTTCCTGCTTCCTGCCAGACGTCCAGGTGTGCTGGAGGGAGGAGCCGTGCCGTAACGGGGCCACCTGCATGATGGAGGAGTCGGGGGACTACACCTGCCTCTGTCCCCACGGCTACCAGGGGAGACACTGCCAGCTGAAGACTGGACCCTGCTCCCAGAGACGGTGAGGGGGGAGAGAGGGGGGGGGAGAGGGGGAGAGGGGGGCAGAGGGAGGGAGAGAGGGGGGGAGAGGAGGGGAGAGAGTGAGAGAGAGAGAGAGAGAGGGGGGAGAGGGGGGCAGAGGGAGGGAGAGAGGGGGGGGAGAGGGAGGGGAGAGAGTGAGAGAGAGAGAGAGAGAGAGAGAGAGAGAGAGAGAGAGAGAGAGAGAGAGAGAGAGAGAGAGAGAGAGAGAGAGAGAGAGAGAGAGAGAGAGAGAGAGAGGGGAGAGGAGAGACTGAGGCCACTGGGGTTTGACCCCAGAACCTGTTGACTCTGGGCCCCCATAGCCCGCCCCCCCCCCCCCCCCTGCTGTCTGACTAACCCCTCCCTCCCCCCTCCCCCCAGGTCTCCGTGCCGTAACGGCGGTCAGTGTGAGGACGACGGCGGCTAACGCTAGCGCGCTGCGCTGCCGCTGCCTGGCGGGCTATGGGGGGCGCGCGCTGCGAGGTGGACCTGGACGACTGCGCCATGCGGCCCTGCGGGGGCGGGGCCACCTGCGTGGACGGGGTCAACCGCTTCTCCTGCCTCTGCCCCCCCCGGCTTCAGCGGGCGCTTCTGCTCGCTGAACAGGGACGAGTGCGCCGACCGGAGCCCCTGCCTCAACGGGGGCCGCTGCCTGGACGGCGCCGGGACCTTCCGCTGCGTCTGCCCCCCCGGGTTCACCGGCCCCCACCTGCCAGGGAGGCGCGGGGGGAGGGGCGAGGAAGGGGGGCGGGGGGGAGGAGGAACAGGGAGGGAGGGGGAGGGGAGGGAGGAGGGAGGAGGAGGAGGGAGGAGGAGGGAGGAAGGGGAGGAGGTCGAGGAGGGCGAGGTCCGCCCCCGACTGCCGGTCTGGACCTCCCAGGGCTGGGAGAGAGGAGGAGGAGGAGGAGGAGGAGCAGCAGGAGGAGGAGGAGCAGCAGGAGGAGGAGGTGAGGGAGGAGGAGGAGGAGGTGAGGTGAGGGGAGGGAGGAGGGGGAGGAGGGGGGAGGAGGCATTGATGTGGGTAGAGGGGGTGGAGGATTTGGAGGAGGAGGAGGAGGAGGTGGGGGAGGAGGAGTAGGAGGAGGAGGTGGGGGAGGAGGAGCAGGAGGAGGAGGAGGAGGAGCAGGGGGGAGGACTATGCAGTGGGGGTCTCCTGGAGCCGGCGGGTCGTTGGCCGGAGGCAGGAATGCCTCTCTCATCAGGACCACGGCGCCGTCGGGGGCCAGGGACCCCCCCCTGTTCAAGGTGTCTGTGAGGGAGGTGGGGGCCCAAGGAGGGGGCCTCTCCCAGGCCCAGGTCCTGGTGGTGGGGGTCCTGGGGGCCCTTACCCTGGCCGTGGTGCTGATCACTGTCGGCGTGGTGCTCCGGGGCTGCTGCCAGAACCGGGACCACGGGCCACGACACAGACCGCCCCCGCTCTCCCGGGAGGAGAGCGGGTTTTCGATGGCGACGGCGATGCCGGAGCACAGCCAGGGGGCGGTGGAGGAGCAGGAGTGCAAGATCAGCTTCCTGGACCCACCTACCGAGTTGGAACCAGAGAAGAAGAGACTCAACTCTGCGGTGATATAGACAAGCGGACACCGGGGCGTTCGAGCTAGGAACACCATGGAGAGAGAGAGAGGGCACAGGTTCGAGGGACACGGGACGAGAGACAGAGACAGAGAGACAGAGAGAGACACAGAGAGAGAGAGCGAGAAAGAGTCCCGCCCTGTGAACCGGCTCAGAGAAGCTGCAGGTCCCGGTCTGACCCGGGTCCGAGCCCCTCGCTGCCCGGGTCCTGTTGGACCTGCATTCCGGACCAGGACCAGTACTGGTCCAGACCCAACAGGGTCCAGGAGTAACCCTGGACCAGAGAGAGAGACCGGGACCAGAGAGAGAGACCGGGACCAGGGGCTCGGTCCTCTGTCTAACATTCCCTCCGGGTCGTGACCCCCGTACCGAGAGGTCACGACCCCTGACCCTTCCCAGGGAGGGTCACGTGACACAGAGTCTAGGGTTCATTTCAGGATGGCGTTCAGCCCTACAGGGGGCGGGGGCTACAGACTGCTGACCGACCCCATGAGCTGGTCGTCATGGGTACCATGCCCCCGCCTCGAGAGGCCGTTGTCATGGGTACCACGCCCCTCCCCCAGAGGCCATTGTCACGGGTACACCGCCCCTCCCACAGAGGCCGTCGTCATCATCACATGAGGAAGACCGCGTGCCGCTCTGCTAACGACCTTTTGTCGACTAGGCTCAGAATCGCAGACACAGAACCAAGAATGTGTCATCATGGACACCCACAGCATCGTTAGGGCGTCGCCGTGGAAACCCACAGCATCACTAGGGCGCTGTTAGGTCGACTCTTCAGCGCAGAGCGTGATTCCCCCTTGGTGCTCGGCCTCAGGGCTCACCTGTAGACTGGTAATCTGGAGTTCACCTGGCTCTGACGCCCATCTGAGGGTGAGCTGTGGTTCTGTGGCTCCTCCCAGAACATGGAGGTGGTGGAGCTGTAGGGCGTGGTTCAGGCTGCCCCTACAGCCCCCCCGCCCCTGTCACCGGCCCCGAGAGGGGCCTGTGTAAATGTGTATATAGATGTATGTTATTTATTGATGTCCTTTATGTTGTGGAAGCTGAATGTCATTTTCTGGGCTGTCAGTTTTGTTGAATTGTGGCAATAAAGATGCAAATAATGTTCCTGTGGTCCTCAATGAAGGAGTCGATTCATCAGAATGACACACACACACACAGGATGGATATTCTAATTCAGTTAGGTTGCACCTAAAAAAAATTCAAAGCAAATTTGTGTGTGTACTGTGTGTGTGTGTGTGTTAAGGACCACCCACAACGATGTTGATGAATAGCCCCCCCGCTGACTAAGACAGAAAGGGAAGGACCAGCGAAGGTCGCTACAGAATACGCCATGATCATATTAAAAGAAAAAAAAAAGCATTAACAACAAAGCAGTTAAATAAAAAAAAAGGTAATCATACCATTTTGTTCAGTCACTATAATCGACGAACCTCTACTGCCACCAAGTGGTGAAACGTTGTCACGTGTAACGAAAGCCAGACAACACAGCTGTTGTTTCAAGGCATTGTTGGATTTTATATCAACACACGGTAAAAAACACACGGGTTGAACGGTTCCCACGTTCAGCTGGGAGGTCAGAGGTCAGGTGACATTCTAAAAACATTTGATCATCCATTTCTTCAGACTTTGTTCAGCTTGGCGAAATACTCGTCCAAAATGGCCTCCACTTCCTCCTCGGCGTAGTCGCGGACCTGGACCCGTTCTCCGTCGTCCGCCCCGCGGATCATGGCCGACAGCGCTGGACACGAACAGTCAGCATTAAAAATGGCCGACAGTAGAACATTAGTGTGAGAGTGCGGGGGAGAGGAACGGAGCGGGGGTCTTACATCGTTCGGACGAGGGCCGGAACAGACAGAAGATACTCTTCTCCATGGCAACTGCTCGGCCCAGCTCGTAGCCCACCCCTAGCGACGGCTGCGTCACCTCGGCAACGATCACTAAGGACCAAGAAGCACAGCTTAGTCTGGGACTGATGGGCCAGACGGAGCTGGTGCGGGAGTTTATCCATGTAGCAACACACGTTAGATACTGACTACAGACTACTACATACTACTACATATTAACACCTTGTACTAACAGATTGTACCCAAACATCTAAAATCAATGAGTATATTTACCATTTAACCATCTAGCCAACGGTTAATTCCAAAGGTAGGGGTAAGACAGTACAGAAACGGGACATTAAGGAGCAGGTAGGTGTTGGACAGTATCGAGGCAGGTCATTAAGGAGCAGGTAGGGGTTAGACAGTACAGAGACAGGTCATTAAGGAGCAGGTAGGGGTTAGACAGTACAGAGACAGGTCATTAAGGAGCAGGTAGGGGTTAGACAGTACAGAGACAGGTCATTAAGGAGCAGGTAGGGGTTAGACAGTACAGGTGATTAAGGAGCAGGTAGGGGTTAGACAGTACAGGTCATTAAGGAGCAGGTAGGGGTTAGATGCCTCTTCACCAGGGTGCCTTGCTGAAGAGGCTCAGGGTAGACAGAGGAATTAAACCGTTTGGCTCGGAGCTTCCAACCCCAACAACTGGACTATCCCCAGACCAGAGAGGGAGTGCTTACCGTCGGACAGGGATAGCCAGTCCATGTCTCTCTGGTGGATGGCCTTCTCCCCGCGCAGGGCTGCGTACTCTCCTGGGGACACAGAGACAACAGACCCATCACTACGTCTGGCTGGACATGTACATTTACATTCAGGGCGTTTATCAGTCGCTTTATCCAAAGCGACTTACAATCAGTACATTTGTCAGAAGAAAGACAAACAAAAATATATCACTGTCGGTACAATAAGGATGTTGGTAGAGCAAAGAGCCAAACACTAACAACCGCTAGGTCAACCCATTCCCCGTACACAACAGAGTAAGCTAGAAGACGATGCTTCACCATGCTAAGGACTATTTCTAAGTGCCAGGACGTACAACATACAATAAGTGTGGAAGCGGGGTGTGTGGGTTTGATAACTTTTAGACCTGAATAGCTCCAACACTCCAAGTTGACATTATCTGAACTTGTCAATCGGAACTGCACAGACAACAGTTGATATCATAACATGAACTTCTACTCACACTACCAGTAGAGGGGCTACTTCTGGAGCTGCTCGTATCAAAGCCTCACCAGTTACACTATCTCTATCATACTATCTAGTACACTTTCTAGTAACCTATCTAGTAAACTATCTCTAGTACACTATCTCTAGTATAGTATCTAGTACACTTTATAGTACCCCATCTCTAGTACACTATCTCTAGTAAAACTATCTCGTACACTATCTCTATTAAAACTATCTTGTACACTTTCTCTAGTACACTATCTCTAGTATCGTATCTAGTACACGATCTCTAGTAAAACTATCTTGTACACTATCGCTAGTCCACTATCTCTAGTATACTATCTAGTACTCTATGTCTAGTACCCTATCCCTAGTTCACTACCCCTAGTTCACTATCCATAGTACATTCTACTGAGAGGTGAATGCTTCTAAACCTTTAGATTGATTGATTAAATGATTGGTTTGATTAATTGATTGTGATGGAGCTCACCTTTCTCTGACAGCTCATCGTGGCTCACGTGCTCCGTGAGCACTTCTCCAAACGTCTTTAACTTGCGGACGATCTTCTGATAGATGGCCACGTCCTGTCGCCCGCCTCGGATACTCCCACAGAAGTAGATATGCATGCTTGCGTATTAATTAACGGGTTTTAACGGCTTTTTTAACGGGTTAACAGTACACGAAGAGACCTGCAAGAAGGAAAGCACGTTTCTGTTTGGCGCGCTGTATGCAAATGTAGCGTTGCGTAATGACGTCACGCGTGACGCGCTCTGGGGGATTGTCGATAACGTCATTTCGCTTGTGGTTGAAAACTTCTGGAAATAATTACTTCTGATATTGTTGGAGTTCAGATCCTCACCAAACCAACCACAAAATATTTCTCAAACTCTCATGAAATCTAATTTTATGATGTTATATTTATAAGTGAAACTATGCGTTTCAGTCATCTATACGGGGGAAGTCTGCAACGGGAACATTTGTATTACCTTGTACCTTGTATTTATTACGTATTATTTACTCTTTTTTTTGAGATCCACCACACTAAAGAACCAATAAAAAAGGTTTTGTCCGCAATACTTTAAAATTCCGTTTCCGCCTGTGACGTACCCGGAAGTAGAGCAACGGCCCCCCGGAGCGACTGACGACTATCAGGACAGCGCTGAATAAAAGGTGAATCCACACCAGGTAAGACAACATTAAACGCAAACGTTAATGCTGAACGTTGACCAGCGACACATGCATGTGACAGAGGCGACACCGATGATAAACAGCCCGTTAACGAGCTCCAGACCCGCCGTAGAGAGATCACAACACCAGCGCAGGGGGTCTGGACGGTCCGGGGCTCCTTGACGGTCTGTGGCTCTGTGACGCTCTGGCCTCCTTGCGTGTCGTCTCCCATCCTGCTGACCACTTGCGTCCGTCCCGTCCCGACCCAAGCCAGGCTCCTCCTCCAGACCGCTGTGACCGTGGATGGAAGTGGCGGTGTCGGGAGACATGGGACCGGAGAGAATCTTGCCAAACTCGGAGGACGACCTGGGTCAGGAGCGGCCGTCGGACGGAGCAGTGCACGACGTGGTGGGGGTGGGCGGGGAGTGGAGCGGGGAGGACGGCGATGAGGAGGAGGACGGAGGAGAGGGAGGCGTCGAAGAAGAGGAGGAGAACGCAGGGTACTACTACCAGCCGCTGAACCAGGACCCGGAGGGGCCGAACGGGCTGGAGGCGGGGGACCCCCACGCCGAGCAGATACTCGAGGTCCAGGACCGGATAGAGGTGAGGGCTCCCGTCCGCCTGGTGTTACCTGAGAAACACGGTCATCTGATTGTTGGAACGCACCCCCACTTTAACCCGGCTAGAGGTGGGGATGCATTCCAACAACTCGCTCTTCCATTGGTCCGTTTTGTGCTGATGCCACTGACCACCACCACCTAACCTTCACCTGGAGGTTACAGAACGGTGTGTCGACTCTGACCTTAAAGAAACCGAAAAGTAAAAGTGTTTCATGTTCATGCCTCATAACGGAGTCGGCGCTTTTTAATATTGAAGGCTTGTTTTAAAGTAAGCATAGTTTAATCCACTAAAACTAAAGGGTCTGTTTAGATGTTTCAGCTCCCCTGGTTCAGCCATCCCAGCGCTGGTCTCACCTGTTGTTTAAATGTCCGGTCCACCAAGTGGACGTGATGTTATTGTTTTACATATTATGCATATTTTAGTGTGTATTCTTCAAAGTGTACAGCAACTTAAACCTAAACTGAAGCCCTGTCCCTATGGTTGCCTAGGCGATGGGCCTGCACCTGCCCCCCCCTCCTGACAGTGATGAGGAGGCGGAGCCAGAGGGGGAGGTGGCCGGGCGAAGCCACGCCTCCATCCCCATGGACCAAGGTAAAGAGAATAGTGCTCCCAAGTGTGTGTTCTGGTACAGTGTGTGTAGTGCCAGTGTGTGTAGTGCCACAGTGTGTGTAGTGCCTCAGTGTTAGTGTGTGTAGTGCCGTAGTGTTAGTGTGTGTAGTGCTACAGTGTGTAGTTTTGTAGTGTGTGTAGCATTACAGTGGTAGTGCCATAGTGTTAGTTTGTGTAGTGACGTGTGTTCTCCCCCCCCACCCCCAGACCATGTGGAGCTGGTGAAGAGGACCATGGCCACCATCGCCCTTCCCACCCTGGGGGTCCCGGCCTGGGCTCAGGCCATCTCCGACGACCAGTGGACCCACATGGTCCAGCACACCCTGCACACCCACCAGAGCAGCTCCGCCCTCCGCGGCCTGCCAGACAGGGACCCCGACCCGGACCTGGACCCGGACCTGGACTGAACTATGACCCTCCAACCCACCCCCCCCTTACCGGACTGTGACCTCGGACAGGAACCCCGCTGACCTCTGGGAGAGAAGACCCAGCCTGCCGGGGAACCACCTGTGTTTAGAACCTGTTCGACTCCAGTTTAAACCAGTTCAGCTCCGGTTTTAACCAGTTCGCAGCTGTTTCAACCAATCCAATTCCGATAAGGTTTAGACCGTATCAAGTCTGAGCTGGTTTGAACCAGTTGAAACCGCTTTTTCAACCAGTTTTAACCAGGGCTGCTAAAACCAGTTTAGCCTGGCATGGATCCTGTTTAAACTAGTTTGCTGTTGTGCCACTGAAGCCCCTGTGAGCTCTAGGTGTTCCCAGTGTGTTGGTGTGTAGTGATGTGCGTCCTGTCCTCTGACCCAGCAGCTCTGTGGTTAGGCTGTTTCAATAAAGTTTTATTGAGTGAACTTGACAAAAACTGGACCCTTAACAGTAAACTTGCAGAACTCATCCAGAGTGGTCTGACAGATGTCGTCATGGTGAAGTTAGGATGGTTGAAATCCAACCAATCATATGATCTCGATATGACCTGGCGCCGCCCAGTCAGAGGTCCGGGTCTAGGAGGTTTCTGCTGTTCTTCCCGCCCTTTAACCAACCAATCCCATGATCGATCCGTCTCTGAACCAATCAGAACCCGTGGTTCCCTCCCCCCTCTCTGTCTCCTACATTCCACCCAGACGTTTCTATGAGTTACATTTGATTGTTTTTAACTTTGTTCCTTTTTATTGTCAATACAGTACAACTAATCAATACAATGCCGTCGTCAATACTCTGAGGAGGAGCAGGAGGAGGAGACGACAGCGCAGGGACGTCAGACCTCCTCTTAATTCAGCTCCTCCGTACAAAAGCTTCCTCTGCGTGTGATGCTCTACTCTATTAAAGGACTCTGATGGACTCATGTGTGGGAGTGGCTTACATGGTGCTGGGTGGGGTGGGGGGACAGACGTCTTGATTTGAAAATGGTGCCTTCTCTGAAGCTCCTCCTCCCCAGCTGGGGCGACGCCCCCCTGCGGAGGACAGGGGCCCAGCGGGACCGCAGGGGGTCCCATCACATGACCCTCATTGCAGCGCACTAACAGAGAACTCAGATCCATCCGCCTGTCAAGCCCTTTGAGACTGTAATGGGGATTCAGGGCTATACAAATACAATCTAATTGAATTGAAACTTTAAAGGCAGGCGTTGCAACAGCTTCAGGCATACGGGGCTCATCCGATAAAATAATAACAGAAGATTTAAATTTGGATTACTATGGGTCCGGCCCAGCGAGCAGCCATTGGAGGAGGAGGGCCGGGCCTAGCCCCCACCGCTGGAATGCTCAGAGTGATTGACAGCAAAGCTTGCGAGGAGGACACCAATCGGAGGGAGGCTGCCATGCAGCGATTGGACGCGGACCACCCAGGGGGAGATAAAGAGAATGGTCTCGCTGTGGTCTGTGGAGGATTGTTTCAACGCGCACCCATGCACTCTGCACAGCATGAGAGGTTTCACCCTTGTATGATATTGCTTTGGCGCTTTGAGAATATGTAGAGGGGAGGGGCTTAATAGAGGAGGAGGAGCTTTAGGTAGTGTGTCTGGGTTGACAGCAGGGGTGGGATTGGAACCTGATACCCACCATAAGGAGGGTAAACTGGGCTACAGGGAAGGATACCCACATGATAAGCATCATCTAACCCCCCTAAACCCTGACCCACATTATGACCCATCATTTAACCCCCCTAAACCCTGACCCACATTATGACCCATCATCTAACCCCCCTAAACCCTGACTCACATTATGACCCATCATTTAACCCCCCTAAACCCTGACCCACATTATGACCCATCATCTAACCCCCCTAAACCCTGACTCACATTATGACCCATCATCTAACCCCCCTAAACCCTGACCCACATTATGACCCATCATTTAACCCCCCTAAACCCTGACCCACATTATGACCCATCATTTAACCCCCCTAAACCCTGACCCACATTATGACCCATCATCTAACCCCCCTAAACCCTGACTCACATTATGACCCATCATTTAACCCCCCTAAACCCTGACCCACATTATGACCCATCATTTAACCCCCCTAAACCCTGACCCACATTATGACCCATCATCTAGCCCACCCCTCTACTGAGGGAGGGGGAGGAGTTGTGAGCTTGACCTTCTGTCCTGGCTGCTGACTGACTCGGCCACCTCAACATGTGACCACCGGGAACCAATCAGAACCAGGACAGACTGAAGACCCAGACCCAATAGCACCTCAACTCCAAACCGGTTCCAACAGGAACCCGACCGACGTGGACCTGCGTGTGACATCACATCCTCCCAACATTAACATCAGAGACAAAACAGGATGTTAACAATCGCAGTTTCTGATTGGCTGATATCACTAGGAGGAGGAGGAGAGTCTGGGGCCCCAGAAGGACCGGGGACGCAGGCTCAGGGATGCTGTTGCCTAGGCAACACCGCCCAGGTTAAAGTGCAGAGACCAGCCAGAGGAGTCCAGAGGAGGAGAACCGGACCTGGAAACAGTCGCCACGACGACCGGGAGGATGCTGGCCTTCATGTGTCAGACCCAGACCCCTGTTGCGGGCGTGCATGCACGTGCACTCCTGTGTGTATGTCTGTGTGTGTGTGTGTGCGTGTGTGTGTGCGTGTGTGTGTGTGTGTGTGTGGCGGAGGGATGAGGGTGTGGAGCGGGAGGCAGGGGGGCAGGGTTCTTTCGAAGGCAGAGAGATGATTGGCTAGCTGAAGAGAGAAGGCGACTGATTGGCTGAGGATGTAGAGAGGCG
Source organism: Pollachius pollachius (assembly GCF_949987615.1). Taxonomy (NCBI): domain Eukaryota; kingdom Metazoa; phylum Chordata; class Actinopteri; order Gadiformes; family Gadidae; genus Pollachius; species Pollachius pollachius. The sequence goes on from NC_136935.1 coordinate 8,019,636, forward strand.
GGCAGCGCAGTGAAGTTGTCCGTGAAGCTTCCTGTCGGGGGCGGAGCCCAGCGAGCGCACTGTTCCTGGCCACGCCCACCGCCAGGCGAGGGGGGCGGGGCCACAGTTATTTTTTCTTTTTTTTTTAAATGCGAGCCCCGGGTCAGCGTCTCCCGGGGCAACCTCACCGCGACGCCCCTCCCCCGGGGAGAGCGGTGGGCGGAGTCACGCTCAGCTGGGCCCGCCTCCTTGGCGTCAGAGGGCCTCCTGATTGGCTGTGAGGTACTCCTCGGCCCTCTTGTGCGCCTCAAGGGCCTTGATGGTGTAGACGTCCTGCGGCAGCTCCGACTTCCTCCTCGTCAGGACCTTCTCCTTCCTCATGTCCTTCATGCCCTGGAGGGGGGGGGGGGGGTGAGCATGGGGAGAGAGAGGGAGGTGATTATGTTTGGGGAACGTGTGATTTATTTGTGTGTGTGTGTTTCTGTATTGTGTGTATGTGTGTGTGTTATGCGGTGTGTTATAGCAGCGGTTTTCAATAGGTGAGGCGCGCCTCCCCTGGGGGGCGCCAAAGAGCCACAGGGGAGGCGCGAAACGCGACGCGCCAAGAAAAAATACACATTTGTATGCAGCTCTATTAATATCGGTTATTGTGCGTGCATGTATTAGTTTTAAAATGCATAGTTTCCTTGTTCCACGTCAAAAGAAGTCAGCATTAAGGGAGGAGACAGGACCCAGCAAAAAACGAAGGATATATGATCCTGAATACTTAAAGTTAGGTTTCACCTGGTCAGGGTCTGAGGCTGCACCTCTGCCGCAGTGTGAGGTCCTAGCAAATCATAGCATGAGACCATGCAGATTCGGCGTCACATTGAAACTAAGGACACAAATTTAGTGAACAAGCCAGTTGAGTTGTTTGAGAGGAAGCGTGATGTTTTGCAGTCACAAAAAAACATAATACAGTCATTTGGCACTATTAACATGAAGGCAACAGAAGCATCTTATCACGTCGCGCTACGTATAGCGAAGGCAGGCAAACCCCATAACAT
>NC_136935.1:8028160-8058160 GCF_949987615.1 Pollachius pollachius
TGCATAGGCCGTGTGTGTACAGCGTGTGTGTTGTGTGCGTGCGCGTTACCATGACGACGCCCTCGGGGTAGATGCTCTCGGTGACCACGTCGCTGTTGTGCGTGATGTACTCCACCATCTCGTTAAGCCCCGCCCGCTTGACCTCCTTGAACTTGAGGTCGCTGAGCGGGTCGCTCACGAAGTCGAACAGGACGCAGCACTGACGCAGCTTCTGGACGAACAGCTCCTCGCGGTCCACCAGGGGCGCGTCTAGGACGGGGGGGGGGGGGAGGGGACATGAGACCGGGACAGGGGACTCTAACCAGGACAGGGGACACTGACCCCAGGACAGACAGACCTGCCGGGCTTTCAGATTGCATATCTTCTCTCTGTATCACAGTACTTTGCAGCATGAGTTAAGATAAGGGTAATGTGAGGGGTTCAGGGAACAGTTTCTCAACAGCCCCCGTGGCTCGGCCCATCATGAGACCAGGGTGGCCCCCGAGGCCCAGTCCCGCCTCCTTGACCCCCAGGGGCCCGGAGACCACTGCGCCCTCGCCTAACTAGACACACTGAACTTAAGACCAGACTAGAGACCAGACTAGGGACAAGAGACCTCTAGCGTCCAGACTGATGATCAGAGATCAGAGACAGACTTGTCTGGGCTCTAGTCTGGTCTCCAGTCTAGAGACCAGACTAGAGACAGCCCAGAGAGAGATTCCAGATTAGAGACCCAGAGACCAGGGAGGCTCAGAACCCGTAGTCTTGGAGCTGAGACTCCAGACTCTCACACAGCAGACAGAAGGCCGGCCCAGGCCAGATGGTTGATGGGTGAACATCTCACTTAATATTGTTCACGGTCTAAAAAAAGATCTGGTGTCCAGTTTGTACACTCAGCTGTTCCTTGTTAGAGGAGAGAACACTGACACGACAGAGGCTTGATAGGGTCTCTCTCCTTAGGGTCTCTCTCCTTATGGTCTCTCTCCTAAGGGTCTCTCTTTAGGGTCTCTCTCCTTAGGGTCTCTCTCGTTAGGGACTCTCTCGTAAGGGTCTCTCGTTAGGGTCTCTCTCCTTAGGGTCTCACTCCTCAGGGTCTCTCGTTAGGGTCTCTCTCGTTAGGGTCTCTCTCGTCAGGGTCTCTCTCGTTAGGGTCTCTCTCGTTAGGGTCACTTGTCATGGCCAAAGACCCAGCCTCCATCTGTGATCAAAGTAGCTGAGCATGTGACCTTTGATGTGATCTTATCCCTCATTTCAGGTGTTCATTACTTTACACCGTCTAGTCTTAAAGACGTCTTGTACTTTGTGTATTATGTTAGTGTACGTAAGGCCAACGGTTATATTTGTGGCATGTAATTGTATATTTGGGATCCAGTGCAGTAAGAGTAGAGTAGCAGGATCATGGAGGGTATCATCTATATTCAGAAGGTTATGTTAGTAAAGTGGATCTTTGAGGGGCGTCGGTTCCTCTGTTCTTTATAGTTAATGAGTATAGTGTATTTAGTAGTATATGCATAGAATAGAATACTACAGTAGTAGTAGTAATATTAGTAGTAGTAGTAGTAGCATCTTTGATGGCGGGTAGTTTCTGCAGCTCTCGGTTCTTGGAGAGGTAGTATAGTTTAGTAAAGTACAGTACAATATAGTATAATAGAGTATCATATAGTATACTATAGTGTAGTGTAGTATAGTATAGTAAAGTATACTATAGTATAGTATAGTACCTTTGAGGGCAGGAAGTTTCTGCAGCTCGCGCTTCTTGGAGTAGTATAAAATAGTATTGTATTGTAAAATAGAGTATTGTATATTATACTATAGTGTAGTATAGTATAGTATAATAGAGTATACTATAGTATAGCGTAATACTGTAGTCGTGTAGTACATTTGAGGGCGGGTAGTTTTTGCAGCTCACGGTTCTTGGAGAGGCAGTATAGTATAGTATAGTGTAATATGGTGTAGTATAGTATAGTGTAGTTTAGTATTATGTAGTTCTGTATTACCTTTTAGAGCTGCTCGCGGTTCTTGGAGAGGTAGTATAGTATAGTGTAGTATATTATAGTAAAGTACTGTAGTACCTTTGAGGGCGGGTAGTTTCTGCAGCTCGCGGTTCTTGGAGAGGCTGAACCGGGAGCTGCTCTGTCGTCGCTCCTTCTTGACGATCTGCGGACCTCCAGAGTATTTAATCTTGTTGAGCTGGGTGGGGGGGGGTGTGGAGGTACTGGGGCGCTTACTGCCGCTCTGCTGCTGCTGGGCCTGGGCACATAAACACACACAGACACACACAGACACACACACACACAGGGACACATGTACACAGACACGGACACACGCGCACAGACACAAACACACACACACACACACGTGAATGTACATACAATACCATCAGGACGGGATCCTACAGACCAGCACCGGATCCTACAGGACTGGATCCTACAGGACTGGATCCTACAGGACTGGATCCTACAGGACTGGATCCTACAGGCCAGGACCGGATCCTACAGACCAGGACTGGATCCTACAGGCCAGGACGGGATCCTACAGACCAGGACTGGATCCTACAGACCAGGACCAGATCCTACAGGACTGGATCCTACAGGCCAGGACCGGATCCTACAGACCAGGACTGGATCCTACAGGCCAGGACCGGATCCTACAGACCAGGACCAGATCATACAGACCAGGACCAGATCCTACAGACCAGGACCAGATCATACAGACCAGGACCAGATCGTACAGACCAGGACCAGATCATACAGACCAGGACCAGATCATACAGACCAGGACCGGATCATACAGACCAGGACTGGATCCTACAGACGAGGACCAGATCCTACAGACCAGGACCAGATCCTACAGACCAGGACCAGATCCTACAGACCAGGACCAGATCATACAGACCAGGACCAGATCCTACAGACCAGGACCAGATCATACAGACCAGGACCAGATCCTACAGACCAGATCCTACAGACCAGGACCAGATCCTACAGACCAGGACCAGATCCTACAGACCAGGACCAGATCATACAGACCAGGACCAGATCCTACAGACCAGGACCAGATCATACAGACCAGGACCAGATCCTACAGACCAGGACCAGATCATACAGACCAGGACCGCGTCCTACAGATCTTCAAAGACAGACACTGCTTACTCTCCCACAACAAGTTTAGAGTTCAGCTGCTGATTAATATTCAATAATAATATTATGGTGATCGTCTTCTCCTTGAAAACTCGCAGTGAAAAGGAGAGATTGAGAAGGTGCCACATAATCGTATCATAAATCATGTTAAGAAACACTCACGGTCATTGTGCTGTCCATAGGACCTACATGTCAAAAGTCCTTACATAAGTCATCAAACCAAACACCAACGTTAGATAAACATACCTCGTCTGAGATTTCAGGGCTAACATCCTTGCCGCTCTTGGTGCTACTTTTGGCCGATTTTGTCGCCTCCTGAAAGGAAAACAGACACAAGTGGTCTGTGGTGAGGATGGAACTCCAACTCCCAGGATCACCATCTCCCGGTGTCTCAAGTCTGGTCTTATTAAATGTCTCCCGTAATACATCGGCTGGGAGACTGCCACTGGGTTAGAATGTTTTCATTTTGTTTAGATAATTACGCCCTTGGTGAATCCAATTAGAGCTTTGGATTTGGAATCGGGTTTAATATGTGAAGCCTGATCATCGCAGTTCATTATAAGGTAAGGCTGCTCTATAAATGGTTTTCAACGATTGAGATAATGAATGGAACAGGACTCATACTAAAGTTGTCTTTCAGAAAACAACATGAATGTGAAAGAGGGTTCCAATGAAGAGATTTAACTTGCTGAAACACACACACACACACACACACACACACACACACACACACACACACACACACACACACACACACACACACACACACACACACACACACAGACAGACAGACAGACAGACACCGTAGGTCTAGAACTAGGAGGTGACAGCCAGCCCATGCATTATGTAATGACCATCGCAGCGTTTATTCCCGTTGACTTGAGAGCAGCTTGGCTCTCCAACATCTCGCTATGATCGCAGGCTGACTTAAACCCACAACTGGTGGTTTTACATAACATTCACTGTCTGATCCTCACGTTGTCATCACCCGGGAGCGGAACACACACGCTGTGTGTCGGTGCGTCAGAGCACATCTGTCGGCATCTGTAATCCGTGCAGCCCGGCTAGCCCTGTGAGGTAAAGGCGGACTCTGCTCGTTAGGCCTCTTCGAGTCCAGCTCTCCATCCGTCACAACATGGAGAAAAGTCATTGGCAGCCGGCCAGGCTGGTATGACAGCTGACCCGTGCCCGGCCCCCCGCTGTGCAGCGCCGCCCCGGCCCTCGGCTCTTACCTTGTCCTTCTTGGTCTTGTTGGGCATCTTGAGGAATGGGCTTTTCACGGGGAATCCGTGATCCACTTCACCGACACTCGAACGCTGCCGCTCGGCTTCTCCCGGATCCCTGCGTCCTTCCGGAGGGGAGCCGCCCATTGGCTGCGGCGCCGCTCGCCCACCTAGTGACGGACGAGGGGAATTTTCTGATTGGCCGGGAGAGGTCTGGTCTCAGACTCCAGCAGCGACATCATCATCATCATCCCAGTTCTGTGGGGTGAGGCTGCGAGATGCTGCGGGTATATTCAGCTCTACCCAGCAACACCCCTACCAGCGTGAAGCTGATTTGATACCGTCGAGCAGAGACAGACATGTTATTAACATGACTGTCACTGTGTGGACCCTGTCCAGTCGGTCCTGTGGCGGTTGTTCAGGACCAGCTGCATCCATTTGAATCGCATATGTAAATAGTCCCCTTTGGATGAAAACTTGATGTGTTGTATGCCTACAGGACCAGAGGGTGGTGGACGTAATGCTGTTGTGTATTTTATTGCGCCCTACAACTTATATAGAACATATTGGATGTTTAACTCACTTCTGATCTGGATTAGACTCTGGCAACTTCCACCCAAAACGGGGCTTTGTCAATGCCACCTAGTGGCATTGCCAGGTACTACGTGTATATCTATATAAAGATCTATATAAAACGGTGAAACAGCTCCACGCTTATACAAACCAAGATTCAATATTTGCTCTCGTGCTCATAAAATAATTGTTTCCTCTTGTGAACTTTAAGTAACAACGCCACACACAGTGGAGTATAATATTACAGTACATATTTAACATCTGGTATCAATGAGCTGTTCACACTAATTCTGTGAAGGAATGTCTGGAGCCTGATATGTTCCCCTCATTTTTTATTGAAAAAAAAAAAGTTTGACAAAAAACAAACTTATCTGAAGGTTTAATACTATTCCAAGAACACGTTAAACAATAAGACGGTTTCCCATGGTCCGGAGTGTCACATTAACACCGGTTCTCTGTCCACAGCCGGCCTGGTATCTTACCTTGCCGGCCTTACGGGCGGGTGCGGGGCCCGGTCCGACCCGCATGGACTCCACCCCCCGCTGAGACCCGTCAGGTCGGTGGTTCTAGTGACGCTGCAGCTGAGACCACACCGGCTGGTAGTGACGCATTGATTCATTATTCTCCTGTAGTCAACGGACATGGTATTGGTCTGTCTCCACTAGGTGTAGGTAAACGTCTTAGCCAACTTTATCATTGACTGTACACCTCTTAGCCAACTTTATTATTGTTTGCCTCTCTAACATGCTAGGATTCATCAGCCTCGACTTGCTAACTTTAGCTGGCTACGATTCTCAGGTAATAAAGTGAGCGCAAGTCTAATAACAACAGGAGGGGGCGCTGTGGTCACTAGACTTTATTATTAAACTACAGAAGCATCAACATGAACAAGACAGGTGGTCTGTTAGTCTGGCAGAGCAGGGGGACGGGAGGACATGGCCTGTTTCTATGGTAACATCGTAAGGGGACAATGTTGACGCTTCTCAGACACCACAGAAGAGTTCTCCGGGGAAAAGGGTTTGGTCCAAACTTTACTAACTAGGACATTCCAACGCAGGACTATGCATTGTATCTGTATCAAAAGACTTTTGTGTAAATGTTTAAAGAGGAAAACAGGACACAAAATGATAGACCGATGCGGCGAGTCATGGGTAAAAAATAAAAACAATCCACGAGAAATCAAACCATAGTCAGGATGTTCCCCCGTAGGCGAACAAGCAAGGGGTGACACGAGGAACCGAGATAAGTTAGCTCAACTTGAACAGCACTGGGATCTTTTAAACAAAAAATCATAAGTCATAAATGTCTGACTGGGACTTCCCTACTCATCTTCATGGTCAGTGTGCTAGCCTGAGAGGCTAGCCTGAGGTTTAGCCAGTTAGCTTGCTAGCTAGTTTGAGTTAAACATCAAATCAACAGGGCTCTAGAGTCTTCCTGAAGAGCCTGGAATCATCTCTCACTCAAAGTTAAAGTCATACTCGAACCCCAGGGACATCATGTCTGAAGGCAGGCCCAGGGTTTCAGGGGTGATAATGTCAGGGGTGTCCGGGTTTGGGGGAGTGTCAACGGGCAACAGTGTCTCCTCCACCTGTGGCTCCACCTGCGGCTCCACCTGCGGCTCCAGGCTGGGGCCGGTCTCTGGCCCTTCCGAGTTGAATGCTGCCTCTTCGCTTTCGAGACCGGACTCCGATCCGGACTCACACTGGCTCCGCTGCCGGCGGGTCTGGTAGCGGGTTTGGGAGCGCGTCTGTCGGACCGGGCGGGAGGCCGGAGAGGTCTTCTTGGCTTGCGGAGACGTTCTGCTCTTAGTTTTGGGAGTTTTCGGGGACTCTGACAGGGTGGTCGCAGCTGTGGTCAGCTCCAGATCTTCATCTTGGCCGTGCAGACTTGGCAGCAGATCCAGTTGTCCAACCTGTGGTTCAACTTGAGTCTCTGACGCAAGAAGGGTTTGGGGTTCTGGTTGTGGGTCGGGATGGGTCTGGGATAGTAGTTGTACTTGCGGTTTGGTCTGTGGTATTGTTTCAGATTGGATCTGGGATACTGGGGGTACTTGGGAATGGGTCTGGGGTATGGGGTCAGGCTGCTCCTGTGGGATAAGTTGTACATGGGGTTTTGTCTGGGGTGCAGGCTCAGACTGGATCTGTAGTTCTTGATGGACCTCTGGTAATGGGTCAGACTGGATCTGTAGTACTTGTTGGACCTGTGGGGTTGGGTAAGACTGGATCTGTAGTATTGTTTGGACCTCTGGTATTGGGTCAGACCGGATCTGTAGTATTGGTTGGACCTCTGGTATTGGGTCAGACTGGATCTGTAGTACTGGTTGGACCTCTGGTATTGGGTCAGACTGGATCTGTAGTACTGGTTGGAACTGTGGTACTGGGTCAGATTGGATTTGTAGTACTGGTTGTACTTTGGATCGAGTTGGAGACTCAAAGTCAGGTTGGGGCTGTGGTACTGGTTGGACCTGTGGTATTGGGTCAGGTTGGCTCTTAACTGGTTGTACCCATGGTTGGGCCTCAGGTCTGAGGTCTGGTTGTACCTGTGGTACTGGGTCAGGTTTGGTCTGTAGTACTGGTTGGACCTGTGGTATTGGGTCAGTGTGGGTCTGTGGTACTGGGTCAAGACTGGTCTGAAGTCCTGGTTGGGCCTGTGGTATTGGGTCTGGGTGGTTCTGTGGTACTTGTTGGACCAGAGGTTGGAGAGCCGGTTTGAGTTCAGTTGTTTTGGGGAGGAAGGACGGGGGAGGCACGGGTTTGGTTATGCTTTGCAGGACCAGCTGCGATGGTTTCATCTTGCCCTCGCCGGTCCTCGTCCCACCGGCCGGGGTCCTGGTGTCTGCTGTCGCTACTTTGGGGAAGGCTGAGGGGCCAGACTGGCTCACTCCGCTGTAGAAGATGTCAAAGAGGTCCTTGGCCTTGGCTGCCGCCAGGTGGGTCTTGAGTTTCTCAGAGCGGTGTGCGCCGTCGCCGGAGTTCATGAAGGGAGGAGGCTTCACGAAGACGGTCCGCATCTGCTCACTGGCAGGGACCCCTGGGGCTGCCTCGTCAGACTCCACTGCCACCAGCCTCTGGTTCCCTGACCTGGGCGGAGGCTGGAACTGGGGAGGAGGATGGAACTGTGGAGGAGGCTGGAACTGTGGAGGAGGCTGGAACTGTGGAGGAGGCTGGAACTGGGGAGGAGGCTGGAACTGGGGAGGAGGCTGGAACTGGGGAGGAGGCTGGAACTGGGGAGGAGGCTCCACTGGCCTCTGCACCGGTATCTGTACTGGCATCTGCACGGGGATCTGCACAGGCATTTGCGGGGGCATTTGCACAGACACCTGAGCTGGTATGTGCACTGGTATGTCCACGGGCATCGGTGCCGGTTCCTGTATGGGTTCATCCTGATCCTCAATCTCCATGGGTACAGGTTCAGACGCCAGTGGGTTGTCTTCAGGCGCTGCAGATTCAGGGGTTTGTGGTGTGATGGAGAGGAAGGCGTTCAGAGGAGCAGGCTTGGGGACGGCGGCGGTTGTCCGGAGGCCAATTGCCGGCGCCGGGAGGTTTGGCCGGATCCTTCCTCGGAGGGCCACCTGGCCCGCCCACGGGGGCGGCATGGGAGGCTGGCCCGACAGCTTCAGAGCGATCTCCTTGGCGACCGCCATGGACTTGGCAAAAGAGTCTTCCACTGGAATCTTGTCCGCCGGCGTTGGCGCCTCGTCATCCTTCAGGAACTCTGCAGCGACTCGTTCCGCCTCCTTGGCCAGGACGCTCTCCTTCTTCTTCCAGGTGAATCTGCCAAACGCAGCCCCAAGGGGGGCTGTTGGAGGGGCCGGGGCCGCTGGCGCCACGGGGGCCGTAGCCGCCGCCTTGGCCGATTCCATGCTCTGCTTGCGCAGCTTGGCCCTCATGGCGGGACTGGGTCCACACATGATCTTAGGAGGGTCGTAGGGCCTTGGGGGGGGCTCTGGCTTTTTGACCTCCGCCTCCTCCTTGAATTGTCTTTTAACAGGTTTTGTTTCCTTCTCGATCCTGGGCTTGGGCTCCTCCCGCTCGTGCTTGGACCTGGGTTCCGGGTACTTGTTGGGACGGTGCCGGTCCTCGTCGTATCTGGGGCGCTCCTCCCCCCGGCTGGGCCTGGATCGATCCTCGTCTTGGCGGTAGCGGTAGCGGCAATCGTCTTCTCTGGAGTGTTTGTATTTTTCCACTTCGTCCCTTTTACCGTATTTCGGCCCGTCGCTCTCGTTGTATTCCCGACTGTACCGTTGTCGATCGTCCTTCATGGGCCGATGCTTCTCGTCTTCCACCATCTTGCTGAGTGCAGCCTTCTCCTCCTCCCCCTTCCGGGGCGTTTCCACTTTGCTGCTCGACTTGAACTTCTCCTCCACCTCCTCCTTGTTCGGTTTGTACCTCTCTTCCTTCTTCACGTCTTCCCCTCGCTTATGCTCCTTGTCCTTCTTGTCCCTCTTGTGTTTGGACTTCTCCTCCTTATCGTGGTCTCCAGGGCCCTCCATGTGCTTGCGCTTCTTCCCCGAGTCCAGGGTGAGCCCATCCTGCTGCTCGAGGCTCCTCCTCTGCTCGTAGAGAGGTTTATCCATCATGTAGAGCTGGTAGAAGAAGAAGCACCAGAACATTAACAGAAAGGTACGACCAGCCGCAGAAAAAGAAACAACAAATACACCTTACATTTGCACAATGACAATACTTTCTCTACCTTCATTGAGCAGGAAATGAAAAAGGGAAATGGTGTGAGGGAAAACTTGAAAGAGCCTTAATCGGGAAATAGACTTCCACCTAGAGAGGCTTTGGAGAAGCACGGCTGTATTAATAAGGTGCACCGCAGCAAAAGGTCAAACCAGCGGATAAATCGGATCATCATCTACACAAGAAGCCGGGTGTGTCTCCAGAACACGAGGCCGCCTACCTTGTACTTCTCGTTGTGAGCGTGTGTCGTGACGTGCTCCTCCGCACAGATGGCGTCTCCGTAAAACTCTTTGCACAAGCGGCAGTAGAACCCCCTCACCGGCAGCAGAAACTCTGAGCCTGGAGAGAGGAGGAGTGGAGGAGAACCAGGGGTTAAAGAAACCCAGACCAAGACAAACGGCCAATCGTGTTTACCTGCCGGCCGTCTCCGTGGTCACTTCCTGTTGTGAGAGGAGAAGATTAATGAAGACCACTGGGGTTTAAAAATGAGAGAATATTCAAACATCACATGGTATGACTGTGGATGTGCGGCTTGCGAATAAGCTATGGAAACCTTCTGGAAGGACACAACAACAACGACACCTGGCCACCGTGTGTCACGGTGAGCCACCTGGTCAGGGGCTTGTGGTCCCGAGCAGCCGTTTACCAGAGCTTAAGCGTGATCACGCGTCGCTACAACAACCAAATCGAGGGAACGTTAAGAGAGACAACGGATGGACCGACAGCAGCGCTCCACACACTGATCCCGTTGAGTTCTCATTAAGGCTCAAACTACCGGAGCAGAGGCAAGCCAAAGGATAACCTGGAAGTAAAGCAGTGCTTACAAAATTCATCTGGCCAGGAAGAGTCATCAGTTCAGAATCATCTGGTCATGGAAACACATCAGGGCATTTCAGTAATGGATGGGGAAGGGGAGGGGCGGTGTACCTTAAGCCGGCTTGGTGACCTTCTCCCCGGAAGGGATGTTGACGGTTTTGGAGAGAGGGGGGGCCCAGGGTCTGTCGTAGGGGTCTTGAGTCTGGGTTTTGAGAAAAAAAACAAGACCGTCAAGAGGAGACCGTGGGAGCATGTGGCCCACCTAGACGGGTCCAGTCTTAGGTTAGGAATGACATCAAGAAGTACAATATAATCCAGATCATGCAAGTGAGTTATATTTTGATTCCTTAGAGAAGTCACACCAACCTTTCTGTGCCCCTTGCCTTGCAAATGTGTGAAATAAACAAACATGGAGCCAGTGGTGACGTTACAGTTTTTGCACCAATGTTGTCCCGAGTCAAAGTACTCAAACTTCTCAGAGGTCTTTGAGGGGGAGGAGCCAGTCGTCGGGGGCGTGTCTTGGTTCGGGGTGGATCTCGCCTCGGCACACTGCTAGGGTAAATGCCAAAGGAGTTTGTCAACGGGACGAAAACACAACGCTAAACACATGGATGCATATTGCGCGAGCATCAAGAGCATGGCCACATTTAGCGAGAAACCCAAAATGTAGAAGGGTCAAAGAGCCTTACCTTCAAGAGTGCGTCAGTCTTGGAGTCGTGTCAAAATTCCAACGGTTGTTGTTTAGCGCTAGCATTTTTTGGCTAACATTTTGATGGCTTTAAACAACGGTTTATTGGACACTAGCGCTAACAGCTAAATAGAAACACCTTAGAAAGACCGGTGAAAGAGTTTCTAAACGAAACGTAAAATGAACGACTCACAGGTTACAAATATGATGAATGATGAAAAACCAAGGCCTTTAAAATATGCTTCAAATTTAGTTAATAAGTTACAATTACAAAATGAGCCGAAAGTCTGTCGGACCGCTCATGAGGAATACACTGGTTTGTCATTCATACCGCATCCATTGTTGATGATTAAGAGTTAAACATGGAAAGTCAGGTTCAGAACCAGCCCTCTGACCTGTATCCTGTTACCTCATGTCAGTTCACTACCACGGCGAGGAGCAGGACATAGATGTAGCATGCAGACGTACATAAACACACATTGACACATTGTAACGCAAGCTGTGGGGGCAAAAAAAATCATGTAATGGAATTATGGAAATATTAATTTCATTTTAAGCTTACATATCAAATCATCAATTCACTAAATCCCAGTTAATTAAGTGTCCTGAGTACAGCATCATGGGCAGGAGAGGACTGGGATCTGATCACGCTAGAGTAGACGTTCTAACACATGGAGAGCAGCACCGGGCCTCCAGATGATGGCTGGTACCAGTTGACTATCTAACCAGACACCACCACTAGGGTCACCAGATAAATCTAGATGTTCACAGTGGAGCTGGACCTCCAGGGGATGTTAGAAGCGTACAACAGCTAACAAAGAGTACATCGTCAACACACGGAGCCGTGACGCAACGCTGACCACCCAGGCGTCAGGACTGATTGTACCACACAGGGTCCCAGTGCCTGTGTGTTGTCATCACTGTCCGGAACTCCGTACCTTGTCAGCGGGGCCCCCCTCTGGGCCAGTCTTGTCCGCGGCCAGGACCCGGCGGGGCCGGTCCGAGGGGTCCAGCCCCAGGATGAGGGCCACCTTGTCAATCTCTGTGCGTTTCCTCTCGGCCGCCTCGTGCTCCAGACGCAGCTCGGAGATCTGTCGCATGACGCTCTCTTGCAGCCCACTGATCTCACACAGCAGAGGGTCCTTGTGGCCGTCCTTCTCCCGCCGCTTCTTCCTCAGCAGCTCGCCTGAACGAACACACACACACACACACACACACACACACACACACACACACACACACACACACACACACACACACACACACACACACACACACACACACACACACACACACACACACACACACACACCATTAAGGAGCAAGTAGGGGTTAGGGGGCATCTTGCTCTAGGAAGCCTCTGGACATTTGGGTTCAAACCCACAACCTTTTGGTTCTGTAAATCAAAACCCCCTAACCACTAGACTATCATGTCCCAGAGCCGCCCCCCCACCCTCTACCCAGCACGCACCTTGCTGTTTGCGGAGGCTCTCGAGCTCCTTCATCAGACACTCCTTCTTCTTCATGCGGACCTCCCTCTCCTGGAGCAGTTTCTCCCGCTCCTCCAGCACCTGGAGAGAGACACATGCGCACCATTATAAAACACAACCCCCGGGACGGGGAGAGGCTCCAGATTGAGGCCTCAATCCCATGAAGCAAAACCATCAACACCACAGAGGTTGGACCGATGACATCATCGACCCGTGGTCCTCCTTCTCAGACTGGGACTTGAGTAAAAAAATTGGCTGCCGGTCCCCTTTAAGAAAGCTGAACCCAAACCAGACGCGGCCGGCTCCTCCCAGTGGAACTTTGAATGAGTCATGTCTGGTAATTAACTCGCTGTGATGTCACGGGTCATGATGTCATGATGTCATGCATCATGATGTCACGAGGTCATGAGTAATGACGTCGTGTCCCGTGTCGTCCCGGGGGGGGGGGTTACCTTCTGTTTCTGGCTCTCGTTGTTCTTCTCCTCTGACAGGACCTTGCTGCTCCGCTCGCGCTCCTTCGACATCTCCAGCCTCTTCAGGGATGCTGCAGAAGGACCCAGATGTTCATTATGTAGTACAATCAGGGCTGAACATTTGGGGGAATAACCGAATTGCGATTACTTAAACAAAAATTGTGATTTAGTATGCGATTTTTCTTTGTCAAGTTCCTTATGTTCTGTATTAATCACTAAACAAGGATAAATAATTCTATAGTATGAACAACACAACATTAGAAGCAGTCAACGTATAAACTGCTCTTTCCTTTAGAACGGGACTATGTGTTGCGATAAATTTATATTTTAACATCTTGATTTAACGACTGAATTTTAAAATAAAAATGAATACGGATCTTGCTGATCTCGCAGCCTTTGCGATTTGCATATCACGCTCTATTACATCGCTATATCGGTTTGGATTCGATCAATCACTCGGCCCTAATTAAAACACGTCGGTGTGCTAACGGGCTAACCGGAACCCACGTCCCTCCGCGGTGAGGTGTGTGGCCCCGGTACTCACCAAGGTCGGGCTGCACCAGCGTGTTGAAGGGCCGCTCGTAGGGGGGGGCCCCTGGGTAGTCCTGGGGCATGCCGGGGGGGGGGGTACATGGGGGGCCACTGCTGGGGCATGTAGGGCACGTAGCTGCCGTACTGGCCGTAGGCGTGCGGGGGGTAGCTCTGGGGAGGCGCCATGCCGTAGGCGGGGGGCGCGGTCAGGGGGCTGGGCTCTGGGGCGAGGGCGGGGGCGGTCTGCCGCTCCTCCTCCTCCCAGGAACCCCGCCCGCCCTTCAGCTGCTTGACGGCGCGGGGCCTGGCTGCGGCGGGGGGCGGGGCCTGGTGGCACCTCCGGCCGGCGGCATCCTCCTCGCCGCTGCTCCAGCTGGAGGCACGGCTCCGGCTGCTGTCCGAGCTGCCGCCGCCGCCGCCGCCGCCGCTGCTGCTGCTGCTGCTGCTCCGCCCTCTCCTGCGCCGGCTCCGCCCACTCGCCCCGCTGCGCTCGGAGCTCCCCGAAGAGTAGCGCTGCTGCCGGGTGGGGGTCTTGGGCGGGGGCTTGTTGCCGTGGAGACGCTCCTTGGTGCGGGCGGCCATCTTGCTGATCTCGGTGACCCCCAGGTCCAGCCCGATGGTTTTCAGGAGGCCCTGGATCGCCTGGTACTCCCCGGGCCCCTCTCCCTGCTGGGGGGCCGCGACGGGCTCGCCGTGGGCAGGGCGGCCTTGGGGGGCGGGGGGAGGGTGGGCGTAGGGCTGGGGCTCCCCGTACAGTGCCTCCTCCGTCAGGTCTCTGTAGAGATCGGAGTAGGCTTGCTGCTGCTGGGGGCCCCCCCGCACGGCCTCAGGGGGACCCTGGGGCTTTGTGTCGTCACTGTCCCCGTAAAGGAACTCCTCCTCGTCCTCGATGACGTCCTTGGGCTTGGCCCGGCCCTCCCCGGGATGGACCCCCAGCAGGTGGAGGATCCCAGCCATCTCAGGGTCTAGCCCCACCCGCTGGGCCAGCTGGGGGTCCGCCTTCAGCTCCGCCAGGACCGAGGCCAGGGCCTCGGGCTCCACCCCCTTCACCGCGCTCAGCAGGCGCTGGGCCACCTGGGAGATGTTACCGCCCTCCTGCCCGCTGGGGGAGTCACTACTCTGGAGGGCCAATCAGAGGGGAACAGGTGGGTGAATGGGTGGATAGTTAAGGAGCAGACAGTTAACAAGCAGACGGTTACCGAGCAGGGTCTTAACAAGCAGACGGTTACCGAGCAGAAGGTTAACGAGCAGGGACTTCACAAGCAGATGGTTTAAGAGCAGTCTTAACGAGCAGAACGTTAACAAGGTGATAGTTAACGATCAAGAAAGGAGCAGAGCCTTAACGAGGAGATCCTTAAGGTGTGGAGGCTCACCATGCGGGAGGCTGAGTCCTCGGAGCCCAGGCGCTTCTTCAGGATGGACTTGGTGGGCCGGTTCAGCAGCTCCTCCATCTCCTTCCTGCGCCGGGCCAACTCAAGCTCCTGGAACTGCTTCTTGGTGTGGTTGCTGTCCAAGCTGTTCCCGCTGCTGCTCCTGCTCCAGCTCCTCCTCGCCCGGCTCCTGCTGCGCCCGCGGCTCACCGCACGCCCGGCGCCACGCCCGGCGCTCCGCCCTCTGGACCGGGACCGCGACGGGGACCTGGAGTGGGACCTGGACCTGGACTTGCTGCGGACCCGACTCTTGCTCCTCCCGCGGCTCTTGCTACGTGCGCGGCTTTTGCTTCTCCCGCGACTCTTGCTCCGAGCGCGGCTCTTACTGCGTGCGCGGCCCCTCTCAGGGGTCCGGCTGTGGCTCCTGGAGCGAGCTCGGCTCTTGCTCCGCCCCCGGCTCTTGGCTCGGCTCCGGTCGGGGCTGCGGCTCCGCCCCCTGGGCCTAGGGAAGAGGACACTTTAACGACAAACACCTTGTTTTGTTGGACTGTGCAAAGAATACTTGGGCCAAAGGTGCACCTTTCATTACCCAGCACAGTCTTAACGAGGTGCTGTACCTGCCATCACAGCCTTAACGAGGTGACTGTACCTGTCATCACAGCCTTAACGAGGTGACTGTACCTGCCATCACCCATCACAGCCTTAACGAGGTGCTTTACCTGTCATCACAGCCTTAACGAGGTGACTGTACCTGTCATCACCCATCACAGCCTTAACGAGGTGCTGTACCTGCCATCACCCATCACAGCCTTAACGAGGTGCTGTACCTGCCATCACCCATCACAGCCTTAACGAGGTGCTTTACCTGTCATCACAGCCTTAACGAGGTGACTGTACCTGTCATCAGCCTTAACGAGGTGACTGTACCTGTCATCACAGCCTTAACGAGGTGACTGTACCTGTCATCACAGCCTTAACAAGGAGCTGTACCTGTCATCACAGCCTTAACGAGGTGACTGTACCCGTCATCAACCATCAAAGCCTTAACGAGGTGCTGTACCTCTCATTACAGCCTAAACGAGGTGTTGTACCTGTCATCACAGCCTAAGCGAGGTGCTGTACCTGTCATCACAGCCTACATGAGGTGCTGTAACTGTCATCACAGCCTAAACGAGGTGCTGTGACTGTCATTACAGCCTAAACGAGGTGCTTGTACCTTTCATCAGCCATCAGTCTTAACAAAGTGCTGTACCTGTCATCACAGCCTTAAAGAGGTGACTGTACCTGTCATCACAGCCTTAAAGAGGTGACTGTACCTGTCATCACAGCCTCAAAGAGGTGACTGTACCTGTCATCACAGCCTCAAAGAGGTGACTGTACCTGTCATCACAGCCTTAAAGAGGTGACTGTACCTGCCATCACAGCCTTAACGAGGCGACTGTACAATTCATCACAGCCTTAACGAGGTGACTGTACAATTCATCACAGCCTTAACGAGGTGATGTACCTGTCATCTGGGGAGGATAAATGTCGAGAAGTGGGCGGCCCCCCCTTTCCCGTCAGCTCGTTGCCTACGGTGATCACCAGGTTGTGGTCGATGGGGTGGCGTCCTCGTGGAGAAGGAGATCTCTGCAACACAAGCCTCCTGTCAGCGACCATCCCAATCTGTCACTATTCCTATATAAAATATAAGCTAACAGCAACTGTTTAACTGACTTAAACAATTAAATTGGCAAATGTTTTGTAAATACTGACTTATATTTACTTGTAGTTCTCTTAATGCAAAGTGGGGTGAATGCTTACTCTAAACTTATAGAACACTTGAAACCACCGTACAATAAAATTGTAAATAAATAAATAAATATAATTGTTTAATAATAGAGGAATAGACATTCCGCTCAAGTCTAACAATAATTCGCATGGTGCATTGCGATGTAGATCCAGGACGTGTTTCCTCAGTCCCTCACTCTGGGGACGGATCTGACTTTCTATTTTGGTTGTTAACATCAGGTAGCTCCTGATGCTAATGTTTACCACAGTGTCTACACTACACCGCCGCTACACACGCCCCATTCACGTCCTGGGTACACACAGCTTGGTACATCAACACCACCTTGCCTCAGACCTATATGTATATATTGTATCCATGTTTGCAAAAACCCTCCTGGTTCCCGTACCTCTCTGGGCGGCCCGCTTCCCCAGTACTCCCCGCCTCGGTGGCTCCCCTGCCCGGGAGAGGGGTACCTCCTCCGGGGCGGGGAGCGCCTGTAGGAGTCGGACGGCGGGCCGCGGTCATGGTAGCCGTGCTGGTGGTACGGGGACCGGGGCCTGCCCCTCTCCTCCCGGTAGGACGGCGGGGAGTAAGACCGTCCCGACGCGTGGCCGAAGGGCGGTCCACGGCCTTCGAACGGCGGCGGGTAGCCTCCTCGGTGCGGGGGGCGACCGCGGTACATTATACCGTCCGAGCCCAAACTATACTGCCTAAAGCTAACGCCTATTGAAGGAACGGTTGATATGTGGTATTCACGGTATCTTGGTTTGCAGCGGGTTGGACGCTTTCATTGAAGTTTCTGCCGAACACGAACCGCTCGGATGTTAATGGCGGCTGCTCTTCTTCTTCCGGAGGGACTGCGGAATGAGGAGATTGCCCCCTGCAGGCCAGGACCCCCCACGGCTGGTCAGGACTCCCGTCAGCTGGTCAGGACTCCCCTCTGCCGGCCAGGACTTCCCCGTGTCATGTTTACAGCTAGTACTAGTTTAGACCCAATAAAGTAAGCCTGGAACCATGCAAATAATCCAAAGTAATCCACCCTAATTTATTCTGTCAATTTAAACCCTCCCACCCAACCGTGTATGAAATTCACAATAATTAAAGACAATAACCTTTCAAACCTTTATTTAAATCATAAGTACAAATATTTTGCATTAAAAAATAAGTGCGGAATAGGTCAATAATGTTTGAAACAGAAACCCAAGGCACAAGAAATCCTTAAATTTAATTATTTATTATTAATTATGCCCAAAAGTTATACTACCTACTTGGTAATAAACCAGAATCAGCCAATGCTTCACTAGAGATGTCCTTTACCTGTCTGCATCAATCTTCAATGGTCGTCAGAATTCAAATCAACACGTTGGAAAGATTGTAGATGAGTTTAACCAACACTTGGATTTAAACAGATTTTAAATGAGACATTTTAATAGAAGTCTAAACACTTAACTCAACTATGAAAATAGAGGTCAAATACCAAAATAATTCTAGAATACTCAACAACTAATCTCGCAACGATTTCTACAGTCTAAGGTTTAGGATTTACAGAATAAACATACATCCTCGGAAATACAAGCAGTGTGAATGTGATGATTCGATGGAAAAAACTAACATTTACAACAAGAATGGGTGATTATTATATTTTTTAAAGGTTGGTCATAATTCAGGTCATTCTCATTCGTACCTCTTGGAGGATTTCTGATGCAAAGCAACAGAAACGCGGTCAATAACAATCAGAAATCAATTAAAACATTTCATTAATGAAAAAGCATAAATTCAGAATTCATTGAACATAAAATAAAAATAGGAGTTACCCAAGTTTTTATTAAAGCAATGATCAACCCATCTAGGCAGAAGTGGCCTTTCATAAATGTGCATCTATGTTGATCACTGCGCATCAGACATGTCTCAGCACACAGTTGCTATGGGGTTACCTGAGGAGATTAACTCACCTTTCAGCGACTCTCCGCTGCACTGAGGATAGAACAGAACACAGAATAGAGGCGACAACATGACAACAGGAACACATTTCTAACATCCCTACATACAACCTAGCAAGTATGAAAAAATTATTGCTTCTTCAATGAATGCAGCATTAGAACTTCTAAATGGAACAAGACAGACCCCTCAGGGGTCAATAGAAACTGGTAATATTCGTTATACATTTAATGAAGTCACTTCATTTAATAGAAATTATAGGAAAATGTTTAGTTTTTACCCATCTGGCCTCTTCTTCTGCAAAGCCCTCGTTAGATATTCTTAGTAAAGTTCTTCCACTAGTTTCGGTATAGAGACGAGTAAATGGACGACATGAGAAACAGATCACTTTATTGGTTGATTTGGAGTACACTCAGACCACTTGTTTCGTTACAGCGGAGCTAAAACCACAAGAGTGACTAGAGCAGAACATTAAAAGCCATCAGTGACTACTAACAAACTTAGAACTCCTTCGCTAACGCCGCAGGCTAACAACTCATAAAAGGCAAAAGCTAAAGCAGTGATAAAACGAGATCAGGGTTTCTCCAGGTCTTTGATGGACTCCATCTCCCACTTCTCCAGGAAGTCCTGCAAGTTGAGGTTGAAGGTGTCGATGCCCTTGGAGGACAGGTGCACCCCGTCCGGCCGGTACTGGCCCGTGTTGGAGCCGCAGCGGATGTTGTCATGGGTCAGGCTGGTGCCGCCCAGGTCCAGGATGATGTTGTGGATGCGGCGGTTGACCGTGGTCCTCACCAGGTCAACCTCATGGTTGTCTGCCGAGTGGCGCCACACCCGGCGGGGCAGGATGTTGGACCAGACCAGCAGGCACTGGGGGAAGATGCTGCGCATGGAGCTCAGGTCCTTCTTGACCGAGGCCAGCAGGTCGGTGGGGCTCTCCGTGCTCAGGTCGTTCCCGCCCAGGTGCATGATGAGCACGTCCGGGTTGGGCCACTTCACCTTGAGCTGGTGGAGCAGCGGCAACAGCTGGGGCCACGTCATGCCCTGGGTGCCCTTCCAGTGGATCACCACGTTGCTGGGGTCCATGCCCAGCTGCATGCCCACCTCTGGGGACTTGGCCCGCGCCTCGGCCCAGAACACCAGGGAGTGGCCGCAGATCCACACGCTCTTGGGCTCCCCGATTGGCTTACCTGGAGAACCAATAGAGTGCAGTCGTTAGTGACCAGTTCTACCTGGAGAAGCCTCATCAGTGGGTGGGAGAGGTGTTACGTGACCCTGTGCTTGATGAAAAATCGAGGAAAAGCTTTTAACAAAATTAGAAGAAACTTTTGAAAATCCAATTAACGCAAAAATGCTTTAAAAAAAAAAGGTGTAAATTGAGACAGATTTGGCAATTATCGTTAAATGTTGTACTTAGATTACCTCAACATTCTCTTTAATTTTTATATATTTTGTTACGTCTTTGTGTGGAACCACTGTTCATTCCATTGTTTCTCTAAAAGCGATAGACCATTACAAGAGTAAAGTACTCACCTACCTTGCTCTTCTAGACAACATCAGCACATGAACATCAAAATTCAAACCGGCAAAACAACGTCAGGCGAAATATCTCTCAATAAGAACCAGGTGCCCAGACAGTCTACATAGATAAGATAGATAAATAAAATATTTCGTAAGGTAAAGCTGTATGAATCTAATCTGTGCTGAACATGAACTGGCTGAATATACAGTTATAATACAATATGAAAATGTCAATCGAAAAATTACATGTAAGGTTTAAATTCAGAACAATGGGAGTTATAATCTCTGCTTTTCAGCCCGCTGTAAGCAGGGCACATAAAAAAAAGGGACCTTATTCCCTCCTTCCTTTACTAAAACACTTTAATAGCTGAAATCAACAATAAAAAGGTCACTGATGTCTTGTTTAAGACAAAGTAGAAGACAACATACTTGAAGCTGAACGATGCAAGACATCCAGTAGAAAATAACCAACCCAATGCATCCTAACTACAGCAAGAACTAGCGACAGGGATCTGGCTATGTCCTGGAACTCCTGGTTTCCATTGTCTGTCTGAAAGTGACTCTCCAGAGATTACCTTGACCCGCTCTCTGCCGTGTGCCTCGAAGCTGAACGAACCAAACGAGCAGCATGGCCGAGCGACTTCAACTAAACCTTTCAGGTCCCGTGGACGGACGGACAGGGGGAAACGCGTGCGCTCATGCAGATTCTGAGACTAAACGGTGACTCTTCAGATGACAACAAGCTAGGGACAATATCAGCAAAGCTTACAAGATAGATAGCATACAACCTAACAAATACAAGATGGGCTAAAGCTAAACATTTTCCGCAAGGCTAAATAGATTCAAATTACACTTAGCTTGGAATACTACAGGAGAAAAGGCTTTGAGTAACTTTTCAACATTTTAGCACTTGTAAAAACCCATCTTTTTACTGAGCAATCGTTTGTTTAGGGCAAGACTGTTATAGATTTACTACATGCATTTCTTCCGTGGGTAGATGATTAAGGGGATATACATATTATATCTTGTATTTATATAAAAACACACAACTATATATTTTCTTCAGAAAATGTTACATTGATTTTAAACCTTAAGACTATATACATGCATGTAAGCTTTATTTCACTAAAACGGTAGTTCCTCATATTCTTCAGAATATGATAGTATTTTATATAATTTCTACATTTTATCAATGGGTCGAGGAGATGCTGCACTGATTTAAAAACACAAACAAGAAGATGAAAGGACTTACCCCCACTGCTTTACTAACACCTGAGGGGACCAGTACTGGCAGATTTGGCTTTAAACGAACTTCACGACATTCACAAACTCTGAGCTAAATCTTTGCAGAGGGTCTGGTGACCAAGCAGATTCCTTCCAGGGCAGGACAGACGCTAGCCTACACCTCGAGCGAAACAAAGCTTCAAGGGAACCTGCCATACGAAGTAAGCTAGCTAGGACAACTAGTCCTAGCTAATGCATGGTGTTCGCAGTAGTTAGCTCGTTTACAGACGTCCAATCAAAGCAGTTTACAAACCTGAGATGAACATACTTAAGCTACGGGCAGAAAATGGTACAATTTCGGTGCCTCAACGTGAACCAGGAACGACCTAGCATGTTTTTACCTTTAGCTAAGTAATACCAGTATGCTGCAGTCCAAACATTTAGTCTGTAGACGTCAGCTAACTAACTAACGACATGAGCGTCTGTTCAGAGTGGGACGATGACCCGTTTCTTCATCCTAAAGCTTTCTGGACAGGATGAGCTATGCTAGCTTAACGAGAACAGACCATTGGGACAAACATGATACTTTTGCATCATGTTAAAAATCCAAAATTCAAGCCGAACAGTAATTACGTAAGGATTCAACTATAATTACAAGTTACACCGTGACTAGCTAAATAAACAATATATTGAAACGATATCTGAGAGGCAGTATTTGTGAAAAGATGTAATCTTACTCAATTGGTCTGTTAATATCATATAACTTAAAACATTACCGGCAAGACCAATAACTTGAGTCTGGATCTAACGCGGATGTGTCTGAGCTTGACGGATCAGCGCACACAGAGTGATAAAAGAAGTAGAGGTACTTAGTGGAGTCAGAAGTCTTCGTTCTTCAGGGCTGTGCTGGACCACTACACTAAGGATCACTTTGGCCGCCCTTTGCATAGCGACTAAAAGGCCAAATCTGGTCCATAGAATTCCTCTGGAAAAAGTTGATGCTGTGCGGGATTCTTATCTGACAAAACTTTAAATTCTAGCTTCTTTCTTAAATTAAGCTACCTGATTCAAAGTACTTCTTAATCAAGATCAAAACTAATGATTAACCAACTCTAGGAAAAATTAAACAACGACACTTAAACCCTGGATGCCCCTAGCTATCAATGTATATACTGTAGATATTTGTCAAAGACCAGCATAAACGTTGTAAGTATTGAAGTTATTAACGTAGTGAACAGTAGTTTTGTTTGCTTCCTCGGCCCAGCCGGTGACCTCCAGCCCAAACATCGGACTATAAAACGAGGTTAACACTGATACCTTGTGAGACGGAGGGACGTCTCTTCCAAACTCCTTGTTTCTTGAGGTTCCTAATCTCTTGATAATGCAATTCCCTTTTGTCCTGAATCCGCTGGTTGTACTGGTCCAACTGGAGAAGAAAACACAGCATACACACCTTAGTGAAGACATAGTCGTGTTTAAGCACCATAATTTGACACCTTATGCATCGTTGTTGAGTTTTCTGAATATTTAATGAAATCTTTGTTTATAAGAAGTCCCACCCAATGCCAGAGAGCTTCAGTATGATACAATCATGCTCAATCAGAAAACACCTTGTGTGTAATGGTGTTTATTTCGACCAATATTTGGATTGCGATTTAGTATGCGTTTTTTCTTTGAGTGATACCTTTTTGTTGGACTTCGATTAATTGTTCGGCCCTATCTGGTCAGCCCTATCTGTGTCATTCAGCCCGTTTACCTTCTCCTTCTGCTTGGCCTTGATGTCCTCCTCCGTCCCTCCAGCGATCTGCACGCTGCAGACGGGCAGGTCTGTGGGAAGGCTGAACTGCACCGACTTGGAGGGTTTCAGAGACTTCACCGTCTCAATCACCTTGAGGCACCGGGCCACCGTGAGGGCCGAGTTCGGCTCCTGACCCTCAGCGCTGGGGGTCAGGGCTGGAGTTGACGGGCCGCCCTGGGAGGACCCCGGGGCCCGGGGGCCGCTGGGGGGGGCCGGGACCGGGCTGGTGGAGCTCGGACCTGGGTCCTCCTGACCCAGGAAGGGGAGAGAGGAGGAGGACGAGGAGGGGGGCCCGAAGGTAGGGAACCCCTGGACGTACTGCGGGGGCGATCCGGGAGAGTGTCCAGGGGGAGTCCCGTACCGACGAGCTGGTGGCGCAGCGGGAGGAGGCGGTGTGGAGGCCATCCTGGGGAAGGTGGGGCTCTGCGTGGTGCCGACCGGAGCCCAGCTGTTTGGGCCCTGGTAGGAGGAGCTGGGTTGCTGCGGTTGGAACTGAGTGGAGGGGGGACCGGAGGGCGTGTTGTATTCATACCCGGCCCCGATGGTCTTGGTGAGACACTGCATCTCTTTGGCCCTCTTCAGAGCCTCCATCTCCTGCTGGTCCAGGAAGCCCTCGTACTCAGACTCCCGGCCGCCCTGCGGCTCGGCGCTGGGCGGCCGGGCCGGGGACGGGCGTCGCCTCGCCTCCGTGGACCCGGCCCACTCTGGTCGCCCCTCGCTCCTATTGGCTGAGGACCAGCCGATCTCTCTCTCAGCGGACGAGTAGCCCTCACTGGAGCGGATGCCCTCCGGGGCGCCGGGCCTGGAGCCGTCGCCGGTCGTCAGCTTCATGCCGATGGTCCTGAGCAGAGTCTGGATCTTGTCGAAGGGCTGGTCCTCCTCGGTGGTCCTCTCTGCGGAGGAGGAGCTCCGGGGGCCGGGCTCGTGGTACCGGCTGGGGGCCGGCTGCTCCGAGGCCAGGCCCACGATCCTGGAGAAGCCGCTGCCGTCCTGCACGGCGCGCTCGTGGGGCAGCAGCCCGTCATCGGGCAGCCTGTAGCTCGGCGGCTCGCTGGGGGTCCTCTGCGCCTCGCTGGGGGTCCGCTGCTGGTAGGGGGCGGGGCCTCTGACCGCCGCCGCCGGAGTCTTCTTGTGGGCCTCCAGGCCTTTGTTGAAGATCTCCAGGAGGGGGTTGTAGGACGGGCCGGGTACCGCCGCGGCCCACTGGGCGGGGGGCCGGGGGGAGGGGCTCCGCGGGGGTGAGTCCACCGGGGACGGGGGTCTGAACTGCGGGGGTTTGAAGGCGGGCGGGGGCTGGGCGGAGGTAGGGGCGTAGGAGCCGGAGGGGAGGGGACTCTGAGGGGCGGCCGGGTGAGGCGTCGGGGAGGCAGAGCGCCCCCGGTGGGGGTCCGGTGACCGGGCACGCTTGGCCGGGGGGGGGTCGTAGAGAGGGTCGTACGGTGGTTCTGCGTGGGGTTTGGCGGCGTACGGGTCGGCGTACGCGTCGTAGCGGTCCGGGTACGGAGCGCTGCTGTAGGGGCGCTCCGGGTAGGGCTGCTCCCCGTACGGCTGGTCTCCATGGGGACGGTCGCTGTAGGAACGTTCGGCATAGGCACGGTCCGCCGCGTAAGGCGCACCCCTGTAGGGCATGTCTCCGTAGGGATAGTCGTCATAGAGACGGTCTCTGTAGGGGTCGGCGTGGGGCGGGGGCCGGTAGCCTCTCTCGTAAGAGTTGCCATAGTAACCTCTTTCCGGGTCGCACGGAGGCGAGCGGTACCGGTATTCCGGGTCTTCCCGATGGGCCGGTTTGTACTCCTTCAGGGGCAGGGCGATGCGGCCGTGGTCGTAGTCGATGCACGTCCCGCGGGGGTCAGGGCCGCGGGGGTCAGGGCCGCGGGGGTCACCTCCTCCTCGGGGGTCTCCTCGATGGTCTGGGCCCCGGGGGTCTCCTCCCCGAGAGTCTCGAGGATCACTGTCCCGGTGGTCCCGCTCCACCATGGACTTCCTGTGAGCGATCATCTCGTTCAGCTTCTCCAGTTCCCATTTCTTCCTGGCGAGTTCGTCATCGACCGGCACAGCTCCACTGCCACCGCTACTACCCCCCCTCCCATCCCTCCCTTCCCTCCCATCCCTCCCATCCCTCCCTTCTCTGCCATCCCTCTCCTTGCTGTTTTTACTAATCTTAGTCCTGCTGCTCCCACTGTCCCTGCTCCTCTCCCCGCTCCTCTCCCGGCTCCGGGAGGGGGAGCGGCGGTGCGGGCGCTCCCGCTCCTGACTTCCGCTGCGTCTGACGCTGGAGCTGCGGTGCCTCTCGATGAAGCGGCCATAGTGCGTCCTGGAGGGGCTGCGGCTCCGGCTGCGCGAGCGACCGTATCGCCGGCGGCCGGCGGCGTAGTCCTTGCGCCCGCCGCCCCCCCGGCCTTCCTTAGAGTCCTGGGAACGCAGGTTCTTCACCACCGCCTTCAGCTTATCAGACTCCGCCTGCTCTTTACTGCAGAGGAAGGAAACCACATGAGCCGGGGACACTACACGCTGGGAGACTGGTGAGACGTTACTCCGAGGAGGAGGAGAATGGGAATGACGACTGGGAATGGGAACATTAAGGGACTGCCGGGAGAGGCCCATCTTGGACTCACCCTTTGTCGTCCACACTCTTTGTTTCTTTGGAGATCTTGATGGTCATCTGAAACACGGACATAGAGGAGGGGTTCAGAACAGCTTCCTCCGCTCATCCTCTCAACACATTGTTCTTTGAGGATATCGGCTATATAAGTCCGGCTGCGGTACCTACCTTCCCTTTGGCCGGGCCGGCACCGACGGCACTCAGCTTCCGGACGGGAAGGAAGACGTTCTCCATGAAGCGGGTGATCCGGATGGCCTGGTGCCCGCCGTCCGCCGTCTCATGCTGGCGAGGAAGAGAGGGCGGCACGTGAACGACGACCACCAACAACGCTCAGAACAGAGTGGAACACCACAGAACAGAGGGGAACAGAGTAGAACAGAGTGGAACAAGGTAGAACACAGCAGAACAGAGGGGAACCGAGTAGGACAGAGTGGAACACCACAGAACAGAGGGGAACCGAGTAGAACAGAGTGGAACAAGGTAGAACACAGCAGAACAGAGGGGAACCGAGTAGGACAGAGTGGAACACCACAGAACAGAGGGGAACCGAGTAGAACAGAGTGGAACAAGGTAGAACACCACAGAACCGAGTGGAACAGAGAAGCGCCGAGTAGAACAGAGTGGAACAGTAGAAAAGAGTGGAGTCAATCAGAGTACAGAGAGTGAACTCACCGGCACCACACTGAACTCCACCTTCTCGTTCAGCTGGAGCTTCTTCTGCTTGACGATGATGACCTCCGACATGCGGAAGAACAGCTGGGGATTCTGGGAGCACTTGATGAGCCCGGACTCGTCGGAGAACTCGATCACGATGCCCTGTCCCAACACATAACGGATCGTATCACCACAGTGGGGCATTGACCCCAGCACCCCACAGCAGGGCACAGACCCCAGCACCCCACAGCAGGGCACAGACCCCAGCACCCCACAGCAGGGCACAGACCCCAGCCCCCCACAGTAAGACACCGACCCCAGCCCCCCACAGTAAGACACCAACCATAGCCTTCCACAGTAGGGCAGAACAAGGAGAGAGTCTCACGTGTCGGCGCTGCTCCGTGGACTCCTGGAAGGAGTCCGGGAGGATCTCCACGTAGGTGGCCCGCTCCTCCCTGCTCTCCCGCTGCGTGGCGATGTTGAAGCGCACCTTTGAGACGGTTACAGAGGGCGTGAGGACGGGCTACAGGTCACAGGCCAAAGGTCACAGGTCAAAAGGTGGGCTGATATTCATTCTCTAGCAGCACTCGTAGGGGTGTGGCCCTGCGGTTGGCAGTTGATCAGACAGTTGTTAATTGATCCCCCCAATGACCGGACTGGATCCCCCCCAATGAATCACCTTGTCTCCGACCATCATGGTGGCACTGGTCATGACGTCACTGGGGTCAAAGTGCAACATCTTCTGCTCCCCGGCGATGGTCATCACCAGGCGGCCTCGGTCGGGCCGCTCCTTCTCCTTCTCCCTCTCCTTCCCGCCGGCCGGCTGACCGTCCATGGGACGCTCCTCTTGCTCCTCCACCTTCGCCGAGACGGCGCTCACTTCCTGTTCAACCTTGACTGCTTCCTGTTTTACTTCGACCACGTCCTTCTTGTCTCCGTCCTCGCCCGCCGCCGCCTCCTCTTCGGCGTCCTTCTTCTTCTCTTCTTTATTAACATTCTGCAGACGGGGAGGGTTCAGGTTAAACGTCCCATCTGTCACTGACGACGACGATGCATTAAACACAGAGACTGACTAAACTCACTGTTGCGTAAGTCCCAGAATGCAGTGCACCTCATGCAGTGGGTAAGAGGGGACGTCTAGGGCAGTGGTTCTCAAAACCCTACCCACATTATTTGTCACACCAACAGCCTCAAATGTGTAATGGTTCAGACCCCCTAACCCTTCAGGACTGATCACATTCCAAAACTAGCAACGTTCTGTCCATGGTGGGCTGGGGGTCAGCACCCACCTTCTCTTAGTTGATGTGAGGGGTGTGTAGGTGAGTGCTGACATCCAGAGGTGTCCCCATGCACCTACACACACCCACACATCATCTAAGAGGAGCTGAATCGTTTACTGTACTTATTAAACACAGTTTTGCAGCCCACTTTGAAGGACAACGAAGATACAGGCTAGCAACTAGAGTTGTTCCGGTACCGATACCAGTATCGGAAATTCCGGGTATCGGCGAGTACGCAAGACTATGCACCGATCCCATACCGTCACATGACTAGCAGCTCATTTACTACACAGGCAGAGAACATCAAACACGTGTGACGCTGCGGCCGTTGCTACGGTGACGCCAAGCGTCCAATCGCGGCCGGGAGGTGGGAAGTGGGAGGGGCGGGCCGTGAGGGGGCGGGGCACCAACCTTCTCGTCGGGGTCCCCCTTCACGCCGTCCTTGGTGACCTGGTAGATCTGAGGGCTCTTGGAGATGGTCTTCAGCACGGTGCCCTGGAAGCGCTCCTTGCTGATGTCGTCGAAGGTTTTGGGGTCGGTCATTCTGAATCCCAGCGGGGTCCACTGGAGCGTGGAGGAGGAACACGACACAGAGCTCTCATCAACTGCTCCTTGGTAGCACCAACGCCCTCAAGTCTCTCCCATCCTGCTACTGTGGTGCTGTGTTGTGATTGGTTGGATTGTTACAGACTGATGTGATTGGTTGGATTGTTAGACTGCGTTTTGATTGGTTGGATTGTTACAGACTCTGTTGTAATTGGTTGTGTTGTAACAGACTGCGTTGTGATTGGTTGTATCGCTACAGACTGTGTTTTGATGGAGTGTCATGCTAGGTAGCTGAAATGTACACTCAGACACAATACCTTTATGTTTTTATTTGATATAATTCAATTATTTTAGACTGAAGGTAAATAATGAGCATGGATGAACAGCTGCTGATATGACGGGATGTGTGGAACCAATGAAAGAACGTTTATCTCAGGGCTCTCACCTTGACCTGGGCCGCTGCCAGCGCCGCAGCCACCTCCTTCCTCTTCTCAAAGTCTCTGGATTTCTCCTCTTCCTCCTCCTCCTTCTTCTTCCTCTCCTCCTCCCCCCTCTTCTTCCTCTCCTCCTCTTCTCGTTTCTTCTGCTCCTCCAGGATCTTGTCTCCCGGTGGCACCAGCCTCCTCAGGCGGATTCCCCTGGAGGCGTCATTCACCTGCATACACAGAACACACCTCCTCAGGACACCTGGATACACCTGGAGAACATCTGGATAACACCTGGATACACCTGGAGAACATCTGGAGAACACGTGGATACACCTGGAGAACACCTGGATACACCTGAATAACATCTGGAAACACCTGGATACACATGGAGAACACCTAGAGAACAATTGGATACACCTGGAGAATACCTGGATACACCTGGAGAACACCTGGATGCACCTGGTGAACACTTGGATAACAATTGGATGCACCTGGATACACCTGAATAACATCTGGAAACACCTGGATACACATGGAGAACACCTAGAGAACAATTGGACACACCTGGAGAATACCTGGATACACCTGGAGAACACCTGGATACACATGGAGAACACCTAGAGAACAATTGGACACATCTGGAGAATACCTGGATACACCTGGAGAACACGTGGATACACCTGGAGAACACCTGGATACACCTGAATAACATCTGGAAACACCTGGATACACATGGAGAACACCTAGAGAACAATTGGACAAACCTGGAGAATACCTGGATACACCTGGAGAACACCTGGAGAACACGTGGATACACCTGGAGAACACCTGGAGAACACCTGGATACACATCATGGATCAGGTGTTGAGGAGGGACCTACCGTCGTCAGGGTGAACTCCACCTCCTTGCCCACATCTTCCGGGCCGAGCTCGTTGTCGCTGAAGGTGTCCGAGACGTGGAAGGGCAGCCCCTCGTAGTCCTCCGAGCGGATGTCTCCAGTGCAGCCCACGATGCTGTGGATCTGACCCTGGGACAGACAGTGTGTGGGTCAACACGTCAGGGCGGAACTAATCCTAGACCTGTTCTACCTGACCTGTTGTAACATAGATAGTGATATATACAGTGGGGCAAAAAAGTATTTAGTCAGCCACCAATTGTGCAAGTTCTCCCACTTAAAAAGACAAGGGAGGCCTGTAATTTTCATCATAGGTAAACCTCAGCTATGAGAGACAAAATGAAAAAAAAAAATCCAGAAAATCACATTGTCTGATTTTTT
>NC_136935.1:8063160-8110660 GCF_949987615.1 Pollachius pollachius
GCAGGGGAGGGGGTGAGGTGCAGAGGGTGAGGAGCAGGGGCTCCTTCATGCGGCGGATCCTGATCGCCCACTGGGCTCCTCGCACCTGTTGACCAATCACAACCCACGGTGGACTTTAACAACAGCCAGTCAACAGGAAGCGACGACATGAACACAGGAAGGTCAGACACATGCATCCTAAGAGGAATAGATCTTCAGAATAAAAGTCCCCGTTGCAGTAACTAAAGCTTAGTTTTCAGAAGGTCCTTGCCAGGGTTGTCCCACGAAGCGATCCAGATATAAGCGGTTCATTCAACGAGGCTTCATTTTAATTCAATGACTTTTCAATCGGACTGCTGTTGTCAAGTTAAAGTCAAGCACACTACAGCAGCAGAGGATTCTGGGAAAGCACACAATGACTCCTCCTCCTCCTCCTCCTCCTCCTCCTCCTCCTCCTCACCGTGTGGAGGGTGAACTCCACCTCCTCTTTGACGTCCTCTGCGGTGAAGTCCACGTCACTCAGGTTCTCCTTCAGTTCGAAGGTCAGCTCGCCGTACGTCTCCGCCGCGATCACCCCCTTGGAGCCCGTGATGCTCGTGATGACGCCCTGAGCACCGGGGGTCAAGGGTCAACCGTCAGAGCTAGCCCCATGCACGCCTTAATGAAAACACCACACAACGTACACAGTCTCCCTGTCGTCCAACACCAACACACTGTTGGACATCACAACACACACACACACACACGTTTCCCATACATAGACCAATGTGTGGCGCAGCGCCACAGAATCAACACCGAGCGCCACAAATTGATTTCCCTTCTTTTTTCTGCAATTTTTAAATATAAATGTCGTTCCGTTCATTCATCTCCTCATAGCACTTTTTCCCTGACATTCTCGTTCACACACGCATACGCACACGAACACGCACACATAGAGACAAGTGCGCATTCATGTCAGTGGTGTGCGGGTACACTTATAAAGAGCTGATTCGCCCGCTGCCAAATATCCGCGGGATATTTGGCACAGTGAAGACGGTCGGCGACCGTTTCACCAAAGTTTAGTATAATATACTGTGCTCAAAAACACCTGCCGAAATTATTGTTAAAGATAATGTTGATTAAGAAAAGATAATGTTAGCCCTTATGAACTCAACGTTATTGATATTGAACATCCTGCACCCTAAGTCAGCATAGATAATGTTGGTAACGCAGCAAACTATTCGATTAATATGAAATGCGGTTATGGTTGAGATAGGCTATGGTATTAGACTGGGTACCCCCAGCCCGTTCTGCCGGCGATTTAAATTCGCTCTGCAGCAGGGGCTGGAGAGCAATACATTTCTTTCTGTTTCCGATCCGCTTTTACTGGAGCCAATCACCAAGCTGGTTTTTCCCCCTGGCGCGCTATTGGCTGGTTTAACACAATGACTGTTGCGATTGAAACGATCGTTGGTCGGATTGGTTGAAGGACTATTATTTGTATTATTATATTTATATCGTTACATTATACTTTTGATTTTGTTTTACCAAAAAAGTTAAATACAAGAACCCCCCCCATCTGGGCTCCGTTCCCCCCCGCCCCCCCCCCCTCCGTCAGGAATCCCACTCCGGCCCTGGCACCACACATTGCTTTCTGTCCGTGGGAAACACTGCACACACACAACACACACGCGCACACTTCAGTCCATCCCGCTGCTCTGCAGGCGTTCCCCCCCCCCCCTCACCGTGAGGCGGGTCTCCTTGGTGTGCTGGTAGGTGAGGGGGATCTGCAGCCGGATGTTGGTGGCCCTCCTCTTGTCCGTCACCAGGTCGGTGAGCAGGTTGAACAGCACCTGGTCGTCCTTCAGCAGCGTCACCGCAGAGTCCCGCCGCTCGTACGCCAGGTTGGTGCGCAGGTGGCCCAGCGTGGTGAACACCTGGCCTGGGTACAGCTTCTCCCCGGGCTGGACGGGAAAGAGAGGACGTCGTCACGCCCACACCTTACTTCAGCCAATTACGTCCCAGGGAGTGTGAGCGTATTGGGGGGCATCGGTGGAGAGGCGGAGCTCACCTGGGGCTCCTGGATTGGCTGGCTGACAACAGCCTCGTAGATCTCCATGCCAACGTTCTCCGTCCCCCCCGGGGCCACCTTTACGTCCGTGGCCACCTGACTGTTCTGTGACACACAGGGGAATGATGTCAGACGCCGGCATCGGACCCTCGGCCCAGCCCCACCCGGCGTGTGAGATCCCTTTACGGTCGAGGGGAGACCCACCTTCTCCTTGAGCGCGGTGAAGTGAACTCTGACCCCTGGCGTCAGGGCCTTGGAGTTCCCGAAGTAGGCTTTGAACTGGAAGGAGAACTTCTCCAGGTCTTCCCTCTCGATGTATCCGAACGTGGGCTAGGAAAACCAGGGGGGAAAAACGTTAAAGAAACGACACAGAATGGGTTTCAAAATGTTTCAGCAAGTAGTGTTTATAATGCGCTGGTCAGCAGAAGCAGCGGTGCTCATATATGAAGTGTTTCTGGACGAGAGACTCACCCCGATGAAGGAGATGATGCCAGTGGAGCGTCCAGCTGGGGGCCTGAGTAGAGAGAGACAGCTCGGTCAGAACTACACACCAGCCCGACCGTTGGCCTTCTGAAACGTTTGGGGAGACTTGGACGAGTTCGGAAACAAATCTTTTCCGTGTTCAGCTGTGTTGGAAGCTTTTGGAACCGCGCGGACGGTGTCTGGTCCGATTCAACATGCAAAGTCTGAGAGCGTTGGTGGGGGAGGATTTGAGCCATCGGATTCTCTGATTGGTTGTGTGCTGCTAGCACACTGAAGCTGATTCGCTAGCACACTGACGCTAACCCTGGGGACTGCTGCGAAAAGAACTACAGAAGCAGCTCCTGAAAGAACAACAAAACAAAACATTGAATGCAATGCACACTTACTTTTCAAACATCCTTTTTCCCAGAAGGCCAAGTGGTGTGGCCTTGCGCTCTGGTTCGGGGGGCCCCGTGGGCTTTGAAGGGGCCTTAGGCTTTGCAGGGGCCACCGGCACCACAGGGGCAACGGGGGGCGGAGCCACGGCGGGGGTGGGGGCGGCGGCCGTGGAAGAGGGTGGAGGCTCGGTGGGTGGGACTGAAATCAAAGCCTTCAACTGGAGGAACGAGAAGAGATGATCCACGTTTCAAACTCCCGCGGTAAATAATCATATATTCCTCATTCTGTCACTTCTCCATCATCCCTCCATCATCCTGTCACTCCTCCATCACTCTCTCATTTCATCATCCCTCCATCATTCTGTCTCTCCTATCATCCTCCATCTTCCTGTTACTCCTCCATCTGTCACTTCGTCATCCCTCCATTGTCCTGTCAGTCCTCCATCATTCTCTCATTCCTTCATCATCCCTCCATTGTCCTGTCAGTCCTCCATCATTCTCTCATTCCTTCATCATCCCTCCCTCATTCTGTCACTTCTTCGTCACCCCTCCATCCACTATTCTGGTATGTATACCGTGGTAAACAATGTTCTGCACATCACGGAGCCCCCCATCATGGTCCTCTCTTGGTATTCACACAGGTGGTAAACCCCCAGGTGTCTACACCAGGGGACTTTACTATGAACTCCATGTGGTGAGAGAGGCTCCTACCCACCAGACACCCAACTGACCCCCGGCCCCGGAGGACTCACCCACTGAGGCTGTTCTGGAGCAGGGTTCACCATCGGCTGCTAAAATAAAACACATTTACATCAATACATATTTCATATCATATCAATAAGTTTGATCGGCTGCCCGCCAGTTGAATGCCCAGTTGCTGTTTAACTTGTTTCTATGAGCATATCTTACCTCCGCCGTCCATCCGGGTGGAGGGAATGATGCGGGGAACGCGGCTTGTGGGGGGGGCTCAACGGGCGGCAGGAACGGAGGATGGTAAGCGACCGGCGGCGGCGGAGGAGCGAAGCCCGGCGGCGGAGGAGGGGGTCGGTACGGGTCCGGGCTCTGCGGGCGGTAGTACAGCTCTGGAGGAGGGCCGCCCGGGCCCCAGCCGCCCGGGGGAGGCGGACCCCAGCCGCCTGGCGGAGGAGGCCCCCATTCAGGGGGCGGTGGTCCCCACGGGTCCGGACCCTCCGGACCCCAACCAGGGTGTCCCCATGCGGGGTGATGAGGTCCCCAAGGGCCGTGAGGAGCACCCCATTCCGGGGGTCCTCGTGGTGCCCAGTCCATGTGCGGCGCCGGGCCTCTTGGACCCCATTCGTTGGGTGGCGGGCCATAGGGGCCCCACTCTCCGGGCGGGGGAGGTAGTCCATACCGCGGCCCGTCGTCCAGGTGGCCGTGGGTGGTACCGCGGTTCATCGTCTCCTACTCGAACCTCGGGACAACAGTGAGCTCTAGTGAGCTAGCCCAGCATGCTAACTAACCCTGCTAGTGGCTGCACGCTAGCCTCCGCCTCAGAATACACACACTGAATACAGGGGGTTTTACTGACCAAGACAATGGGCGTCGTGTACAGTAGGTTAACTAACTTGATATGTGGAGTTGTTTGGTCGCTAGCAGCAAAGATAAACTTCCACAGAAACCTTCGGTTGTGCAGAGCCAACGTGACGTCTCTGCCGACGGTTTTTTCCAAAATAAAAGTCCTCGGAAGGCGCGTCGACAGCAGTATCTGCATTCTGCAGGACCCTGTGCCTGCTCCCAGACACAAAAGCCATGGGGATGAAACCTAATACACACATTACTGACTGTATTATTACTAATATATGATATATACATTAATCTCGGCTCTTGCGGTTCACAAGACGATTCATCTCAAATTGTATTTCTCAGACTATAAGCAATTTTATTATTTTATTTATATTTCACACACAAGTTATGTATAACATGTATCACATGAATACTAGCTTTATTTTCATAAATTATGTATGGAAATGAAGAGCTTGAATCACATGGAATAATGACTCAGTAATAAAGTGAAACAAAGAATCCCAATGATAATAAAAACAGCTCTCACTTTCAATCTTTGTATTCCTCCATAAGGAATATACATAGAATTGTTACCTCATAAAAGTAACGTAATAATAAATCATACTCAAATGAGATCAGACCAATGTAAGGTAATGAACACACACCACCACGGGAAGCCTTTCATGTAGCAGAAAGTTTTATTTGGTTAGTGAGGTGAAGTTGCACGACTTCAACAATGAAATCTTAACAGATTGAACAGAATATATTCAGGACGCGAGTAACGAAACAAAGTCTTTGAATATTAGATATCCAATCACCTGTGTACATGTGTGTACAAAACCAAAACGTCCCTTAACCATTTTCATGTCCAAACATACAAATATCACAGAGCAGGTTTTTTGCTTGGCAAGAATTAAATAGCAACTTCTGGTATTTTAACTGTTATTGCATTGATTTTATT
The DNA here is from genome assembly GCF_949987615.1 of Pollachius pollachius. NCBI lineage: Eukaryota > Metazoa > Chordata > Actinopteri > Gadiformes > Gadidae > Pollachius > Pollachius pollachius. The sequence goes on from NC_136935.1 coordinate 8,068,535, forward strand.
TGAGAATTACTGTTCTCCTCGTCATAGGGAAGTTTAATCTATATTCTATATTTTCATCCCATGTTTTTTTGACAGATAAACTCTAAAAGTACATTAACCCAGCGTTCCTGAAGTGAAAGCACTTGCGAAGCGAACACCAGACAGCCTTCCCTCTGAACTCAAAAGACGTGAAGCAAACAAGAGCTCTTTGATGCATTCGGAAAATATGTGAGCATCTGCATGTCAGTAAAAATAAAGGCTAAACAAAGGCATGACCCGTGACTTGTGCGGATAACATCTTTAAACTCTAAACGCAAACTCGGTTTCAACAACCGGGAGGAAGCGGAGCGAAGCGTCCCTTCGTCCCGGCGCACCGGGACTCAAGCAGCAGCAGCAGGGGGCCGCGGGGGGAGGCCGAACCCCCATCCATCGTCACAGAGCAGGGGAACAAGGAGGCAGGGACACAGCCCTGCCATCTGATTGGACACACAGGAGATGACAGACAGGGGGGGCGGGGTTCTAGAATGTTCAGAGGGTTCTAGAATGTTGGTCAGAGCTCTAGAGCCTTCTGGATATCCCAGGTGGTTCTAGAGTGTTCTGAGGGTTCCAGTAGGATCCAGAAGGCTCTAGAGTCCACGGAAGGTTCTGGAGGGTTCAGTCGAAGGGGCTCAGGTCCCGCTCCAGGTTCTCCGACTCGTCGTCCTCCGAGAAGAAGTCGTCCTCGTCGATGTCGTCTTCGTCGTAGTCGTCGTGCCACTCCGGGACATACTCTTCATCATACTCCTCGTCATCCTCGTCCGCCCCCTCCTCCCCGGTGTAGTTGTTGTTGTCCGAGTCGCCCGAGTCCGAGGCCGCCTTGGGACTGAGGAGCAGAGACAGAGGTCAACCAGAGGTCACGCAGAGGTCAATAAGCAGACGACAGTTATGGTAGCAGAATGACTCACGTCTTGTTGGGGTCCGTGTTGCTGGCGAGGTTGGAGGCTGTGGAGGCCTCGGGGTCCTGGCCCGTCCTGGACTGGAAGCCCACCCTAAAATCCTGGGGGGGGGGAGGGAACGGTCTCACCAATAGAGAACAGCCAAGAAGGGGGCAGGGTTGACCTGGAAGGGCTCCAGGGGTCATAGGTTAAGGCCACATGGGCGCGGGGTGTGTTCAACCTGTGTGGAGTGGTGCAGGTAGCTAGGGGGCGTGGTTAAGGGTGAGGGGGTGTGTCTACCTGGGTGGAGTGGTGCAGGCAGCTAGGGGGAGTGGTTAAGGGGGCGTGGTCTACCTGGGTGGAGAGGTGCGGGTAGCTAGGGGGTGTGGTTAACAGGGCGTGGTCTACCTGGGTGGAGTGGTGCAGGTGGCGTGGTTAAGGGGGCGTGGTCTACCTGGGTGGAGTGGTACAGGTGGTGTGGTTAAGGGGCGTGGTCTACCTGGGTGGAGTGGTGCAGGTGGCACGGTTAAGTGGGTGTGGTCTACCTGGGTGGAGTGATGCAGGTAGCTAGGGGGCGTGGTTAAGGGGGCGTGGTCTACCTGGGTGGAGTGATGCAGGTAGCTAGGGGGCGTGGTTAAGGGGGCGTGGTCTACCTGGGTGGAGTGGTGCAGGATGGCCGCCAGGCGCTCCTGGATTCGGCGGATCAGCTCCAGGCCGGTGCTCAGGTGCTCCGGCTTCAGCAGCCGCACGCACGACGCCAGGTCAGTGCACTGCAGCAGAGTCTCCTCTGAAACACACACCTGGGTCAACACCTGTCCTCATCACACACCTGGATCAACACCTATCCTCATCACACATCTGGACCAACACCTATCCTCATCACACATCTGGACCAACATCTATCCTCACCACATACACATCTGGATCAACAACTGTGCTCATCACACACACCTGGACACACATCTGGAGCTAAGCTGCATGTAGAGGCTAGCCGCTAGATCGCGTGTAACGGCTTAATAGCTAACAACTGCTTGGTAGCATATAGCAGCTAGGTACCCTGTAGCAGCTAGGTAGCATATATCTGCTAAGTAGCGTGTAGAGGCTAAATAGCGTGCAGCGGGTAGGTACCGTATAACTGCTAGGTAGCGTATAGCTACTAGGTAGCGTATAGCTGCTAAGTAGCGCACAGTGGCTACTGGTTAGGTAGCGTGTAGCGTATCGTACCCAGGAGGATCTGCAGGCCGTTGGTGTGGAAGTCGAGCGCCTCCGTCTGCTGCTCCATCACGTCCATCTTCTCCGTCTCCTGGTTGTAGTAGCTGTACACACACGAGTACGCCAGCACCTGCAACCGCGGCAAGGCACCACAACATGACCGTTAGCCGCTGGCTGACCGGCCGTCACACACCGCGATCCACCGCGGTCATCTGTTAGTTAACGGGTGCGTTCATGTGTTAGTTAACTGGTGAACTTATGGGTTCATCCGTTGGTTAACTGGTGCACTCATGTGTCCATTCGTTAGTTAACTGGTGAACTAATGGGTTCACCACTTGGTTAACCGGTGCGTTCATTTGTTCATCTGTTAGTTAACCGGTGCGTTCATGTGTTCATCGGTTAGTTAAGCGGTGCATTCATGTGTTCATCTGTTAGTTAACCGGTGCGTTCATGTGTTCATCGGTTAGTTAACCGGTGCGTTCATGTGTTCATCGGTTAGTTAAGCGGTGCATTCATGTGTTCATCTGTTAGTTAACCGGTGCGTTCATGTGTTCATCGGTTAGTTAACCGGTGCGTTCATGTGTTCACGGTTGGCTCTCACCTTGCGAGCCGCGGCGAGGACCTTGCAGGCGTCAATGACGAAGGTGAGCGCCTTCATCTGCAGCGCCTCGTTGATCGAGGAGACGCGCCGCTCCAGGTTCACTGCAAAGTCCTGGGGGGGGGGGGGGGCACAGGGCTTACACCACCTCCTCCACCCAACACCTCCTCCACCCAACACAAAAAACTTAGATGAAAGCGTCTGCTAAACGCCCTCAATGTGAACGTACCTTGGCCTGGTTGTGGAAGGTGCATCTCTCATTGTAGTCCTGGAACTTCTTCTCTTGCCGGGCTGCCTTGCTCACCTGCAGGGCCGACAACAAGGTGCTGGTTAGAGCCAACTTACCGTAGTGCGGTGGTACCATGGCACCGTAGTACCATAGTACCATAACAGCTGTGTTACAGTGGAGTGCGATGCTGACCATGGCCGAGCAGTTGTAGTAGTCCTTGTGGGTCGGTTTCCATGGTTTCAGGCACCGCCAGCAGAAGCCGTGGTTACATTTGGCACAGGTCATACTGAGAACAGAGCGGTGACATCACAGTTCATACTGGGAACAGAGCGGTGACAAGTGTCCTTATTGTCAGTCACTCTGGATCAAAGCGTCTGCTAAACGCCCTAATGTGCTCTGCTGTGATCTGCTGTGATCTGCTGTGATCTGATGTGATCTGATGTGATCTGATGTGATCTGCTGTGATCTGATGTGATCTGATGTGATGTAGGTGTGCTGCTGTACACACTGCAGGCAGCCCTCGTTCTTCTCGATCTGCGCCTGGCAGCTGGGGCAGCGCTTGGAGATGAGCTTGGCCAGGTGTTTGCTCTGGGCCTCCATGGTCATGCCCTCGTAGAAGCCCCCGTCGTCCATCCACTGGGACATGTGGCTGCAGCTTGCCGGGTAGTGGGCCTGGGGGGGGGGGGCGTCAGAACCACGGAAGCCTCATTCATTCATTCATTTTGGCCCATTTATGCATATACATGAATGTATGTTTCTCATTCATTTTTTTCTACTGAGGGATGGAGCTGGCCTCTGATTGGCTCTCATGGTGCAGATGTGACTCCAAAAATGATGAAATCATAACAATAAGAAACGGCCACCTTTGGAATTCAGACTCACTCTTTCATCAAACACAACATCCCACCACGAGGAGCATAGACCCCGGGGCCCGAGGGGGCGTTAATCCTTGGCTGTGAGCCCTGATTGGCAGATCATCCTGTGTTGTGAGCCCTGATTGGCAGATCATCCTGTGTTGTGGGCACTTATTGGCTGAGCATCCTGTGTTGTGAGCCCTGATTGGCAGATGTATTTTTGTTGTGAGCCCTGATTTGGCTGGGTGCCGTGTGCTGTGAGTCCCGGTTGGCAGAGCGTCCTTTATTGTGAGCCCTGATTGGCCGAGTGCCGTGAGGCGCGCCCTGATTGGCTAACCTCGGGGAAGTTGCAGCTGAAGCAGGAGGACCAGCAGCACTTGGAGCAGGTGCCCATGCTGCCCAGGCTGTCCTGGTAGAGCACCTGGTCGCAGCCCTGGGGGTTGGTGCACCACGTCAGGTTGGAGCAGCTCTCCACGTAGCCCCGCAGACGGGCCTGCTCGTACTGGGGAGAGAGACAACCACCGTCAGAGAAAGAGAGAGAGAGAGAGAGAGAGAGAGAGAACCACCGTCAGAGAGAGAGAGAAGAGAGAGAGAAAAAGAGAGAGAACAATCAAGAACGCGAGAGAGAAGAGGGTTGGTGAACTCCAACACACACCACATCTGGCGGCCATGTTTGGGGGGGGTTACCTTGGCGACCGTGTCCTTGTCGCTGAGGATGCTGAAGAAGAATTGGGAGGTGGGCTGGGAGCGGCAGTCCATGATGGGGCAGGTGCAGCTCATCACCATGTTCTGCTCCACCCGCGTACTCAGGTACTTCTGCCAACAACACTGCAGCACCACCCAGTTAGTATTACACCACCACCCAGTTAACACCACAGCACCACCCAGTTAGTATTACACCACCACCCAGTTAACACCACAGCACCACCCAGTTAGTATTACACCACCAACCAGTTAACACCACAGCACCACCCAGTTAGTATTACACCACCACCCAGTTAACACCACAGCACCACCCAGTTAGTATTACACCACCAACCAGTTAACACCACAGCACCACCCAGTAAGCATTACACCACCACCCAGTTAACACCACAGCACCACCCAGTTAGTATTACACCACCACCCAGTTAACACCACAGCACCACCCAGTTAACACCACAGCACCACCCAGTTAGTATTACACCACCACCCAGTTAACACCACAGCACCACCCAGTTAACACCACAGCACCAACCAGTTAGTATTACACCACCACCCAGTTAGTACCACAGCACCACCCAGTTAGTATTACAGCACCACCCAGTTAGTATTACACCACCACCCAGTTAACACCACAGCACCACCCAGTTAACACCACAGCACCAACCAGTTAGTATTACACCACCACCCAGTTAACACCACAGCACCACCCAGTTAGTACCACAGCACCACCCAGTTAGTATTACACCACCACCCAGTTAGTACCACAGCACCACCCAGTTAGTATTACACCACCAACCAGTTAACACCACAGCACCACCTAGTTAGTATTACACCACCAACCAATTAACACCACAGCACCAACCAGTTAACACCACAGCACCACCCAGTTAGTACCACAGCACCACCCAGTTAGTATTACGCCACCAACCAGTTAACACCACAGCACCACCCAGTTAGTATTACACCACCACCCATATAACACCACAGCACCACCCAGTTAGTACTACAGCACCACCCAGTTAGTATTACACCACCACCCATATAACACCACAGCACCACCCAGTTAGCTCTACAGCACCACCCAGTTAGTACTTCAGTACCACCCAGTTAGTACCACAGCACCACCCAGTCAGTACTACAGCACCCAGTTAGTACCACAGCACCACCCAGTCAGTACTACAGCACCCAGTTAGTACCACATCACCACCCAGTGAGCCCAACAGCACCACCCCATTAGTACTACACCACCCAGTTGGAGTACACCCCAGTCTCCATGGCGATGTGTCTCACCAGACAGCAGTAGTGCAGGCAGCTGAGAGTGGGCGGGGCCGGGCTGCCGGGTGGGCGGGGGCTGAGGCAGACGGGGCAGGAGGAGGCGGGGCTGGGGGCGGGGTCAGGGTTGCGGGTTCTGAGGCCGGCCGCCAGCACGGCGGCGTCGGGGTCGTCGGTGTAGCTCTGCACCAGAGCGTCCACGTTCCACCGAGAGGAGATCAGCAGGTGCTCCGCCCAGTCCGGGTCCACCGCCAGGGTCCCCGACACCTAGACACGCGGCACATAGATGTGTAGCACATAGAAGATACATCCTATAGATAATACAACGTAGATGATATATAATACATCCAATAATACATCATATAGATAATACATCCTATAGATAATACATCAAAGATACAGGGTGTGCATTAACCCCTGATATACGGACACCTGCTAAGTAGTTCCAGTCAAATTGTCTGTTCAGCCTTCAAAACGAGAGCTGGCAAATTGTGAAAAATGCATTAAACTGTAATCAGAAAACGCGGTTATAGGCTATAGACTCTATAGTATCTGTGGTATTAAGGCTGGGACGAATTTTGAATTATAAATATGTACAATGCATAACGTTAGCTCTCTGGCTCATAGCTGAGCGGACTAGAATACCTCCCGTTGCCAAGTCGTAGCTATGGTCCGTCCTATTCACTGGAGGAGTGGACAACGTTTACGGGAGGTTAATGATTGTTCCAGGTATTAGTCAAACCCTCAGGCGTTACCAGGGAAACTAATTATGGCTTGGAAATAACTTTATATTTGGATTGTAAAACGCTTGAAAATATTAATGAATAGTCTTAATTTATTTTCTTTGGCAAGTGATTGGTTCTAAGGCCTCTGCGTCGTCCATTAATTCCTGATAGTGGACACCTCGTTGGGCATTATCCCTTACATATAGATAATACATCCTATATAATAGATAGAATAGATAGATAGTACTATAAAATAAATCATACAACTGATAGAAATATATAGACATAGAGAACCAAAAGCTAGAGACATTCATAATTTATACAATCTGTAGATTCTATATTTTCTATTCTATGTGTTTGGAGTTTGGGAGAAACGCTAAAAAAATCAAATGTACATCCTCAGTAGAGGAAGACGTATAGAAATACAGTACAGACACGGTTGAAATATCTAGAAAAATAGAGCTGCAAAATGAAGCAGATAATACAGAAGAATTCTACAATAGTCACGCACCATCTGGACGGTTCTCTGCATCAGCACGAGGACCTCGTCCTGGGTCATGGTCCGACCCATGGAGAACAGCACCGCCTCGAGGCCCCCGTCCTCCACCGGGTGGGAGGCACTGAGCAGCCCCCCCGCGCTGCACACACACACACACACACACACACACACACACACACACACACACAGGTCAGCTTAAAATACATTCAAATCCTGTCAACCTGACCCTTTAAATAGAAAAACATGCAATTTATATTATTGAAATCTAGTCAACCATTCCAACTTTGTTGATCAATTGAAATGTCATCCTAATAATGTTTAAACTCGTCAGCCCTGTCTTTTGACTAATACAAATAGAATCTTTATCTTCATCATATTTAAACGGCGTCAAATGTACTCCTTTAGGTTAAGAAACATTCCCTGAAGCGTTCACATACACAGATGTATAAACCCACACATGTGTGAGCACTGCAGAGAAACGAGAGCAAAGGGAAGCAGCCAAGACGTTAGGGTTAGACGTTCTCACACAGGAGGTTGAACATTGAGCCCGCTAAATGGGATTGTTGATTTAACAGCCATGGTAGTCGATAAGGATTGATTAGGAATTCCCCAGAAGATCTTTGATTTGCATTTGGAGCTAAATAACAATAAATAGGCAACAGTAGGGGTTCAAAAGTAAGTTTTTTTATCTAAAATTTGAGGTTCTCCACTTTGATATGATTAGATTTTTTTCTGTATTCATAAAATGTATGAAACTTGCAGGATGAACACACACACTCTCACAGAGACAGACAGACACACACACACACACACACACACGTTCTAAAAGGTCCGGACCACAGAGGCTCCTCCTCCTCACTAGAGGTTCTAAAGGGCGTGCTCACACCTTAGGGGGTTGCCGTGGTGACCGCTGGCCCCGCCTCCCTCGGCCCCCAGCTGGCCGCGGGCGAAGGAGAACTGGGCGCGGCCCTTCTTGGGCGTGGTGGGGCCCTCGGCCACGTACTCCACGATGTGGGGGCTGTCGTCGTGGCGACGCAGGTAGCCCTGGCTGAGCACGTGCATGATGCAGCCGAGCACGTCATTGGTGGAGCAGCTGAAGGGCAGCAGGGCGGGGCCCCCGCTGGCCATGCCCCCTGCCTTCTGACACGTGACCATCACCTGGGGGGGGGGGGGGAGGCAGAGGGTGGAGGAGAGAGAGGGTGGGACAAGGAGAGAGAGAAAGACAGAGAGACATTGGTTAGACTTATTTTCCATAAATAAATTTAGATGAATACAAATGCACACAATTTCTGAAAATCTGGTTTGGCCGCGGGTCCGGCAGGGTCTGGTGGGGCCCGGTGCGGCGGGCCCCGCCAGACTCACCTTGAACACCAGGTTGTCGATGTGGATCTCCTTCTCCGTCTTCATGAGGCTGATGATGGTGCAGTAGATGTAGTTCCTCTTCCTCTCCAAGGCGTCGGCCGCCGCCTCGTCCACGCTCAAGTAGGCCTGGCGGGGCAGCAGGCTGTGGCAGGCCCCTCCCCCCAACGCGCTGCGGGCCTCCGCCCCCGGGTTCAACCGGAGCACACCTGACCGCACAGGAACCAATCACAATCCATCCAGCTGGGGCAGGACCAATCACAGCCACCGGCCTGACCGGGTCACACTGGGGCTGGCCAATCCCAGAGCCCGGCCTGACCGGGTCACACTGGGGCTGGCCCAATCACAGCCACCGGCCTGACCGGGTCACACTGGGGCTGGCCCAATCACAGCCACCGGTCTGACCTGGTCACACTGGGGCTGGCCAATCCCAGAGCCCGGCCTGACCGGGTCACACTGGGGCTGGCCCAATCACAGCCACCGGCCTGACCGGGTCACAGAGAAACAACAGTATATCGTTGTCGGTGCAGTAAGGATGTTCATAGAACCAAGTGAAAAGCACTAACAAACATTAGGCTAACCCGTTCCCTGTATACAACAACGATAGCTAGGATTAGATGCTACATGATGATGAAGTACTATTTTTAAGTGCAAGGACTCACAACACACAATAAGTATGATGTACATAATGAGCCCCGGTGAACTCTAAACAAGCCGGTCGTGAGTCTTCTGCGGAGGCTGGTGGTCCCGACAGCCCGTGTCTCTGACGGGGACTGTGAGCTCCACCAGTGGTGGTGCTGAAGTAGGTGGAGCAGCCCCATCGCCGCTCTGTAGGGTCTGTGTGTGTGGGCTGTGGGGGGGCTCACCCTGGGTGGGGTCACTGGGGTCGCTGAGCAGCAGGAGCCCCCCCTCCCCGGTGAGGGGGTGCAGGGAGTGGGCCACCACCGAGGGGGGGAGCCCCGTCACCTGCTGGAGCGCCTCCACGCTCAGCTCCTGGAACACACACACACACACACACACACACAGGGGCACACACACGATGGACACACACAACCGAGAGACAGACACACACACACACACACACACACACACACACACACACACACACACACACACACACACACACACACACACAGGGGCACACAGAACCGAGAGACAGACACACACACACAGACACACACAGGGGCACACACACGATGGACACACACAACCGAGAGACAGACACACACACACACACACACACACACACACACACACACACACACACACACACACACACACACACACACACACACACACACACACAGGGGCACACAGAACCGAGAGACAGACACACACACACAGACACACACAGGGGCACACACACGATGGACACACACAACCGAGAGACAGACACACACACACACACACACAGGGGCACACACACGATGGACACACACAACCGAGAGACAGACACACACACACACACACACACACACACACACACACACACACAGGGGCACACACACAACCGAGAGACAGACACACACACACACACACACACACAGGGGCACACACACGATGGACACACACAACCGAGAGACAGACACACACACACACACACACACAGGGGCACACACACGATGGACACACACAACCGAGAGACAGACACACACACACACACACACACAGGGGCACACACACAACCGAGAGACAGACACACACACACAGACACACACAGGGGCACACACACAACCGAGAGACAGACACACACACACACACACAGGGGCACACACACGATGGACACACACAACCGAGAGACAGACACACACACACACACACACACACACACACACACACACACACACAGGGGCACACACACGATGGACACACACAACCGAGAGACAGACACACACACACACACACACACACACACACACACACACACGGGGCACACACACAACCGAGAGACAGACACACACACACACACACACACACACACAGGGGCACACACACGATGGACACACACAACCGAGAGACAGACACACACATACGATGGACACACACAACCGAGAGACAGACACACACACACACACACACACCCACACACAGGGGCACACACACGATGGACACACACAACCGAGAGACAGACAGACACACACACACACATAATTAAAAACGTTTTTGATTTCAAACGGTCTAAACACGGATGCACATAACTGGTACCCAAGTACCCATGCAAACCCATAATAAGGAATGCATAACGTCACTTGTGTTACTACAACGCTTTTGCTTATTAACTAACGGGGGTTAGAATTTTTTTTAAAAAACTAAATACATTGAGCAGCTTCTCTGGCGCTCGCCGCTTGCAAAGAAAACGAGGTGGCGTGGCTCGAAACCAATGATAAGCACACTGAATTGTGCGCTCATGTGCGCTGTATGAACTGTGCATCGCACACACACTGGAGAGCTATGCAAAATAAGCAGTTTCCTTTGTGAGATATTCAAACGCTCTCTGGTCAAGCTGCTGCAGGTTGATAAAAAAGATAAAAAGGTGGAGCAAAAAGTTGTGTATTGAAAAGGGAATCTCCTTTGTGAAACCCGGTAAGTTTCATAAGATCAGTTGTTACGTGTGGGGCTGTGTGTTGGTGCATACCAAGCACCATCTCCTAGTACTCTGAGTAACTCACTAAAAATAGTTATGTGCCCCCCTGGGTATTAAGTTATTACCCTGACTCCAGGGCTCCCATGTGATGAGCAAAGGGAAAAAGACAACCACTGAGTGCTTGCGTGTGTGTGTCTTTGCATGCGTGCGTGTGTGTGTCTTTGCGTGCGTCTTTGCGTGTGTGTCTTTACGTGCGTCTTTGCACGTGTGTCTTTGCGTGCGTGCGCGTGTGTCTTTTTGTGTGCGCGCGTGTGTGTCTTTGCGTGCGCGTGTGTGTGTCTTTGCGTGCGTGCGTGCGTGCGTGCGTGCGTGCGTGCGTACCTCCTGGTGGTTGAAGTGCAGCAGGATGAACATCTGGAGGGTGGAGACGTGCAGCGTCCAGCGGTTGAAGCTGAGCTCCGCGTCGCCGAGCCACGTCCACTGGAGCCGGCGGGGCTGGCGGCTCTGGAGGGCACCGCACATCACCTGGGCTGCACACACACACACACACACACGCACACACGTTACACATCACCTGGGCTGCACACACACACACACACACACGTTACACATCACCTGGGCTGCACACACACACACACACACACGTTACACATCACCTGGGCTGCACACACACACACACACACACACACCTTACGCATCACCTGGGCTACACACACACACGTTACACATCACCTGGGCTACACACACACACACAGACGTTACACATCACCTGGGCTGCACACACACACACATACACATCAGCTGGGCTGCACACACACACACACACACAAGTTACACATCAGCTGGGCTGCACACACACGGTATACACAATTATACACACACAGGCTCTGGAGCGTGCTGCACATCACCTGGGCCACACACACACACACACACACACTCACACACACACGGTGAAGCGGGGGGGTGGGGGTACAGACTGCGGGTGGGGTACTTACTGTGGGTGTAGAAGGTGCTGAACTGGCTGAGGTGGGAACAGAGTCCGGGGGGGAAGTGGACCCTGGGGTCGTCAAGGTAACAGGGGGCGGAGACGGCCCAGCAGCGAGGGGACAGGACCAGGATGTGGACGTCACACTCCTCCTCAGGCTCCTCCGCCTCCTCCTCAGGCTCCTCCTCTTCCTCCTCCTCCATCGTCTACACAGCCGGGAGGAGACAAACCCCAGACCGTCACCGTGGAGACCAACGCATCCTCAGGACCAACCTGGGGTCAGCACCAGACTGGGGTCAGGGGGTCAGCACCAGGCTGGGGTCAGGGGGTCAGCACTAGGCTGGGGTCAGGGGGTCAGCACCAGGCTGGGGTCAGGGGGTCAGCACTAGGCTGGGGTCAGGGGGTCAGCACCAGGCTGGGGTCAGGGGGTCAGCACCAGGCTGGGGTCAGGGGGTCAGCACTAGGCTGGGGTCAGGGGGTCAGCACTAGTTTGGGGTCAGCACCGTCTAGTGTAGTCCGTTCTACCTGGGAGGGGTCCGGCAGGGCGGGGACCATCAGGCTCTGGTCCGTCAGCCTGTGGTCCAGCTGCTGGAGGCGGTACAGGCTGAACTCGCGGCGCAGCTCGTCCGACTCGGCCAAGTTCTTGAGCATCTGCTCGGGGAAGCGGTTGGGGAAGCAGCTCCCGATGGGCTGGTTGACCAGCTCCTCCAGCCACACGTCGCCCCCGCTCAGCAGCCGGTCGCCCAGGTAGTACCTGCCGCCGCCAGGGGGGGGCGCCACAGTCACCGTTACACCACATTATAATAGCGTATACAATAACCCAGATGACATATCCTCTACGCACATGTAGCCAATATCCTCAATATGTCAAGAAGAATATTGATATATATTGATATCTCAAAGTCGGCTTATTCTAAACATGGCAGGGGTGTGGTCTGCAACCCCACCCCCTTGCTGTAGGATGGTAGGGGTGTGGTCTGAAGCCCAGCCCCTCTAGCTGTAGGATGGTAGGGGTGTGGTCTGAAGCCCCGCCCCCCTTGTTGTAGTATGGTAGGGGTTTCTTCTGAAGCCCTGCCCCCCTTGATGTAGGATGGTAGGGGTGTCTTCTGAAGCCCCGCCCCCCTTGTTGTAGTATGGTAGGGGTGCCTTCTGAAGCCCCGCCCCCCTTGATGTAGGATGGTAGGGGTGAGGTCTGAAGCCCCGCCCCTCTAGATGTAGGATAGTAGGGGTGTTGTCTGAAGCCCCGCCCCCCCCTTGTTGTAGTATGTAGGGGTGTGGTCTGAAGCCCCGCCCCCCTTGCTGTTGCATGCTGTGTGGTGAGGGTCAGAGGCCATCATGCGGGCTGGCCTCCCCTGTGATTGGCTGTGTGTGGGCACCTGTAGAAGTGCTCGAAGGTGCTGGCCATCTCCAGGCCGGACAGGAACAGCATGGGCTCCAGGAACTGCTGCAGACGCTCCTGGCTCTCGCGGCGCTCCGCACGGCCGCTCATCTGGATCCTCTGGATGGCCTGGTCGATGTACTGGGCGAAGCGCTCGCTCACCTGCACAGAACAACTACCGTTAACACTAGCATGGTGAGAGCTAAAGGCTCACCAGAGCTACCCGTTAGCACTAGCATGCCCAGAGCTACCCGTTAGCACTAGCATGGTGAGAGCTAAAGACTTACCAGAGCTACCCGTTAGCACTAGCCTGCCCAGAGCTAAAGGCTTACCTGAGCTACCCGTTAGCACTAGCATGGTTAGAGCTAAAGTCTTACCAGAGCTACACGTTAGCACTAGCCTGCCCAGAGCTAAAGGCTCTCCTGAGCTACCCGTTAGCACTAGCATGGTGAGAGCTAAATGCTCACCTGCACACCACAGCTACCATTAGCACAAGAATGCCCCGAGCTAACGGTTCACCTGAGCTACCCGTTAGCAGTACTCACGTGCACGCTCTAGGGAGGATCCACGTGCACGGCCCTGAGGAGGACTCACGTGCACGCTCTGGGGAGGACTCACGTGCACGGCCCTGAGGATGGACAGCTGCAGCAGGGCGGCGGAGAAGCCGGTGCGCAGCGCGAGGGCGAAGGCGGTCTGCTGGCCGAACAGCTCCTCCATGGCGCGCTTCAGACGCACGTACAGCCCGCGGTACCGCTCCACGAAGTCCGGCAGGCCGCAGCTCACCTCCAGGAACTCCTTCACCTGAGGGGAACAACCAATCAGCTCCCGCGGGCAGGACCTCAAACACGATTGGCTGTCTAGTCACTCAGAAGGCACTAAAACCAAGAGACGCTCGGTTCATCTTCTGAGAGGTCAGAGGTCGGTAGGCGTCCTGCTCGAGAGCAACTGCCGCTACTGTTCAAGCCCCGAGAGGCTGCTGACGGGACAGGTGTCCTTACCTGCTGCTCCACCACCCCCTGCCAGCAGAGGGCGATGCCCGCCACGCTGCTGCTCTTCATGCGGCCGTAGATCCGGGGAGAGGAGGACGAAGAGGAGGAGGAGGAGGAGGAGGAGGCTGCAGCTGCCGCCGCAGGGTCCTTGTTCTTCCCGTCTTTGCCGTCTAGAGGAAGGAAACACAGGAAGAGGTCAGCGCTTCTGGACGGGAGGTCGCCAGTCCTGGGGGTCACAGGTCAGACCGGTCGTGAGGACGTGATCGCGGAAACGAGAGCGGAAGTCCTCGGCGGTCCAGAAGGAACGGGGTGAACGCCAACAACGGAAAACTAAAAAAGGTTCCAAATGAAGCTTTGAGTCGTTACCATGGCAACCGCAGCCAACCACATCAACAACAATAAACAATAAACAGCCAAACTATGAGTCTATAATATCTGTAAATGGATAGGCCAGCTCTAGCTCCACCTCCACGCCGGATAGGCCAGCTCTAGCTCCGCCTCCTAAAGGGCGACCTCATCCTTTGAACATCGTGGTCGTTTACAAAGAGACTGGGGGTGACGAGGCGTGGGGGCGGAGCCCGCGTCACGCCAACCGCCGCCACGGCTACGTGCGGTGGACTCACTGGACTTGACGGGCGGCTTGACCTCCTCCACGTGGCCGGTGTCCACGTGCACCAGCAGGTGGGTGAGCTGGCGCACGCGGCAGTTGAAGATGGCGGGGCTGTTGTGGCGGTGGGCCGAGCGGGCGTTCTCCAGGTACTCAGAAAGCAGCCAGGAGAGGGGGCTGACCGAGGTGGCGTCTGGGAGGGGGGGGAGGAGAAAGGGAGAGGGAGAGACAGGGAAGAGGGAGGAGAGAGAGAGGGAAAAGAGAAACTAAAGTTACTTCTCACTGTAAATAATTGTTTGTTGTATATAATATAATAATTGCGTGTTATTGAATTACAATTATAATGCATGTCTTTATAAGTATTGTTTTCCCATCTACTTTGGCAATGTGTGAGACAGACAGACAGACAGACAGACAGACAGACAGACAGACAGACAGACAGACAGACAGACAGACAGACAGACAGACAGACAGACAGACAGACAGACAGACAGACAGACAGACAGACAGACAGACAGACAGACAGACAGACAGACAGACAGACAGACAGACAGACAGACAGACAGACAGACAGACAGACAGACAGACAGACAGACAGACCGACCCCACCTGGCAGGGCGATGCTTTGGACGATGGGGGTGATGAGGGCCTCCCAGCAGGTCCCGCCCAGAGCCTCTGCAGCCTCCGCGTCCGGCAGGAAGCGGTCCGCAAACAGCTGCTCGTGTTTCAGAGCGCTGTTCAGCCTGCAGACAACACAGCTCTTTAATACCCCTGGTGCTGTTCACTAGTGTTCAGCCCTTTAATACCCCTTGTGCTGTTCACTAGTGTTCAGCCCTTTAATACCCCTGGTGCTGTTCACTAGTGTTCAGCCCTTTAATACCCCTGGTGCTGTTCACTAGCGTTCAGCCCTTTAATACCCCTGGTGCTGTTCACTAGTGTTCAGCCCTTTAATACCCCTGGTGCTGTTCACTAGTGTTCAGCCCTTTAATACCTCTGGTGCTGTTCACTAGTGTTCAGCCCTTTAATACCCCTGGTGCTGTTCACTAGTGTTCAGCCCTTTAATACCCCTGGTGCTGTTCACTAGTGTTCAGCCCTTTAATACCTCTGGTGCTGTTCACTAGTGTTCAGCCCTTTAATACCCCTGGTGCTGTTCACTAGTGTTCAGCCCTTTAATACCCCTGGTGCTGTTCACTAGTGTTCAGCCCTTTAATACCCCTTGTGCTGTTCACTAGTGTTCAGCCCTTTAATACCTCTGGTGCTGTTCACTAGTTTTCAGGGCGGTCACCTGTTGAAGAGCAGCAGCAGCTGGCTGCGGTCCTTCAGGACGTCCAGGCACCATGTGTGGGCCTTGGTGCTGTAGAACAGGAAGGTCCGGCAGCACAGCTGCTCCTTGAACACGGGCCAAAAGGTGGGCTTGGGGCCCAGCACCTCGAATCCGTGCACCCGGGTGTCGATGCCCCCCTAGGAGGACCACAGGCACGTCACTACAGTATCACACAGTGACTGGAGACGTGTTTCCACACTGCGGCTGGCGACTGATTCCTCCCTGGGTCTCTGATCACAGAGAGAGCCTCCGTGGTCCTGGAGGCTCTGAGGCCAGCGTGACCACCGGGGGGTGCCTGGAGGACAGGGAGGACCTCTCACCTGCTGGCACCTCTTGATGCGGATCTGGATGATGGACCAGAAGCGGGTCATGTTCTCCAGAAGAACCACGCGCCGGGCCGAGGGCGGGACGTTCACCTGCAGAACCGGAGGAACAACCGCTCAGCTGGGAGTCATGACGACAGGTCATCCACATCTTTACACACACTGTATGGAGCTAGCAACCACAGGGGGACGTTTCAGAAGCACATCGGCCAACGCCTCTCGTGTACTTGGAGGTGCTGAATATCTGTTGCTCTTAGGGGCTGTGTGTCGTCACTAGGGGCTGGGCGTATAACGAGACGGTGGTGGAACGGGGAGTTTGCCGGGTGCGGAGGCGATGGACTCACGGTGTTGAGCTCTGCGTTGATGTTGTTGGGGTCGTCCCCCCCCAGCACCAGGATGCGGGCGGGCATGTAGCTGGAGTCCTCGCTGGCCACCTGCACCGCCAGTTGCCTTGACGACGCAAAGGAGAGGACAGGGTTAGGCTCGGCCGGCGGCGGGGGGGGCGCGCCACGGTTTGGAAATCGAAGAGGAAGGATGTGTGGGATCATTTGTTGTTACTAAACGTTAAAGGTCAAAGGTCATAATGAAGAAGAACATCCGATATGCTTTAAAATGAGCATGTGCCAAGACTTGAATTGTCAAATGACATTTCCAGCGGACGAGTAAGGAGACGGTTATCCTGGGCAGGTTTAGAACCTTACCAGTTAAACCTGAAGACTTTTGGTAGCTCTGTGATTTACAACAACGTCTTATAGGTGACATATCATACCACCGGGTGTAAGTGTGAGTAGCCATTACAAGCCCCTCACACCTGGTGGTATAATACGTCACCTTTAATTAGCTAGCTTAATGGGGTCGGGCTCGGTGTTGGGGCTGGCTGTGGGATGTAGCCTGATCACATTAAGCTCAACAGTGATACTTTTGTTTCTAGATCACGGCTACCACAATAGTTAGCCTGAGAACATCAGCTAAGCTAATCAGGCTAAACACCATCAGATCAGCACTACACCATCAGGAGAACATGAGCCCCACCTGATCACCACGCCCTTGTGGACGTAGATGTTGATGAAGTGGGAGCCCGTGCAGCCGTTGGACTCCCAGTAGGTCTTGGGGTTTCTGTCGGTGAGTTTGTTGGCTCGATGGTGATTGGATGAGACCACCACTTTCTCCCAACACTTGTCCTCCTTCAGCTCCACGCTGGAACCTAGCGGAGAGATTCACCATCAACATCTGACTCTGTCCGACCGAATGGGAACCACAGGACCGCCCTAGACCATCCCACCTCCACCCTGGTCCCACAGGACCGCCCTAGACCATCCCACCTCCACCCTGGTCTCACAGGACCGCCCTAGACCATCCCACCTCCACCCTGGTCTCACAGGACCGCCCTAGACCATCCCACCTCCACCCTGGTCTCACAGGACCGCCCTAGACCATCCCACCTCCACCCTGGTCTCACAGAACCGACCTAGACCATCCCACCTCCACCCTGGTCCCACAGGACCGCCCCACATCCAGACCCAGACCAAGCACAAACACCTCCACACCTTGACACAGGTTCCTCAGGAACACGTCGAAGAAGGGGATGTTGATGGGCTGATGGCTGCGGCGGTGCTCCTCAATCTGACCCAGGACCATCTGAGAGGAGAGACCGGAGTTTACTTTAGACACCAACCTCAGAGGAGAGACCGGAGTTAACTCTAGACATGAAGCTCAGAGGACAGACCAGAGTTAACATTAGACATTAAGCTGAGAGGAGAGATCGGAGTCAACTCTAGACACGAAGCTGAGAGGAGAGACCAGAGTTAACCCGAACCAGCTGGGATTCAAACAACGTATCCCACCCTAGATGCGAATGCCTTGCTCGATCTACTGAGGCAGCCCATGCTATAGGAGGGGCAGAGCGGTGGTCTCTATGAGTAGAGCTAGGAGGGGGAGCTTGGCAGGTACCTGGATGCAGCCGGCCAGGATGCTGGTGGTCATCTTCTTGTAGAGGCTGGCGTACTTCTCGCAGTCGCCTACCAGGTCCCGGAGCTCGGGCAGCATGAGCAGGGTGGTGCCGTGCTTGTCCAGCGCCTTGGCCAGGATCTCCTTGGTGCCCAGGCGGCACATGACCACGGCGTAGTCCTTGTTGAGCGACGCCAGGCGGTACAGGAAGAAGATGAACTGCTGGACCACCTGGGGAGAGACTGTACAGGTTATTCCCCTGGAGAGAGACTGTACAGGTTATTCCCCTGGAGAGACTGTACAGGTTATTCCCCTGGGGAGAGACTCTACAGGTTATTCCCCTGGGGAGAGACTGTACAGGTTATTCCCCTGGGGAGAGACTGTACAGGTTATTCCCCTGGGGAGAGACCGCAACAGCCACACATGAAGAAAATAAAGTAAAATAACGCCTCACTGACGCACATCCATCAGCCCGGGTCTCCTCTGTTCCCACGACAACAGACGTCTGCATCCAAGTCAACCAGTTCAACTTTAGTTCCACCCCATTGTTTACAGGCCTCCAGCCTTCCCATGATCCTTTGCACCATGCACCGTCACGTCTGACACCAAGTCAGCTGGGGGGCCGGCGGTCTCCTCACCTCGCGCTCGTTGACGAAGGCGATGATGGACGACAGGCAGGGCTCGATGCTCTCGTGCCAGGGCAGGATGTCCTCCTGGTGGTCGTCCAGGAACTTGTTCAGTATCCTGCACGCATAGGAAACACAGGCTCAGCCCTGCCACTAT
Source organism: Pollachius pollachius (assembly GCF_949987615.1). Classification (NCBI taxonomy): domain Eukaryota; kingdom Metazoa; phylum Chordata; class Actinopteri; order Gadiformes; family Gadidae; genus Pollachius; species Pollachius pollachius. The sequence continues at coordinate 8,087,801 of NC_136935.1, forward strand.
CAACCACACGTTTCAATGACAATGGAAGGACACTGTGCCTCAGTCTGTCATAATACAGATGGCTGTCACTCAGGAACGGGCGTTCTGCTGACGACAGGACCGCAGAGTCGCTCACCAGCTTGTGCAAAAGACTCAGAGTTCACCGACCCTGCAACTTTTGCACTTATTTGATGTTGTACGTCCTAGCAATTAGCATTGTGTAGGGTCTTATCCTAGCTATCTCTGTTGTATACATGAATGGGTTAACCAAGCGATTCTTAGTGCTTGGCACTTGGTTCTATGAACATAAGACAAAAGTAATAACAATAATAACAAAAGCGTCTGCTAAACGCCCTGAATTTAAATCTAATATGGCTGAAAGCTCACGTCTGGCCTCAGCGCACACTGGAGTTTCAGAGTCTGATGCCGTGGACTTGGGGAAGCTACCTCAGGATGGAGAGCTGCACGTCGCGGTCCGCCCGGAACTGGTCCAGCAGACGAACCAGGACCTGGTAGGTGTCGCGACTCTGTGTCACCTGAGATAACATCCAATCATATCACAGAGAGATGGGAAAGGTTAATACATACCTACTGATGAACCAATGAAATTACAGAGTGATGGGGCACGTTTACAGATACCCATTGATTAACTGACCTTTGGGTGTTAACTGCTAATTTATTGGTTAATTGGTGGAGGGGTGTTACCTCCTTATTGGTGAATTGGTTCAGGGCTGTTACCTGCTAATTGATCAGGGCTGTGTTACGGGCTAATGGTTAATTGGTTAATTGGCCGAGTGGGTTACCTGTTAATTTGTTATTTGGCTGATTGGGTTAGCTGCTAATTGGTGTATTGGCTGAGTGGGTTAGCTGCTAATTGGTTAATTGGTACAGGTTACCTGGTTGCGTTCCTCCAGCGGAGACACGTCGTCACTCAGCAGCTGCTCCAACGACAGGATGAGCTCTCTGGTCGGACTCAGCTCCTTCAGACTCGCTGCAAACATCTCCAGCTCCGTGTCCTTGAAGCCCAGGTCCTCGACGTCTGCGCACACACAGACACAGACACACACACACACACACACACACACACACACACACACACACACTATTACAGACCTAGCCTACTCTAAACAACACACCTCATGCTATTAAACTACCAGTCGCCATTACAATTAGTTACAACTAATATTCCATTTACGTTTAGCCAACGCTTTTATCCAATGCGACTTACAATAAGTACATTTGTCAATGGAAAGAGAAACAACAATATATCGCTGTCGGTACAGAAGTGCCAAGGACTAACAATCACTAGGTTAACCCATTCCCCATATACAACAAAGAACCATGATCAATAATAAATAAATTAACCATAACCCGACGAGATAGAAATAAATGTAAATAAATAAAACAAATGTGTGTAGCATCTTTTTAAACACCAAATAAACAAACACATAAACAACACAGGAATGGCAGCAAACCCCAATACACAATCAATACATATTAATACTAATGATCACCTACAGAGCCTGGTACCCCAATAGATCATCAATACATATTACTTGGATTACTAATAAACACCAAATAAACCAACACATGAACAGCACGGCAGCGCCCCCGGAGGCTGGGAGTACCTCTGCTCTCCAGCTTGTGCACCATGGAGATATGGTTGAGGGCAATGACGGCCAACAGGGTCTCTGAGCGCGGCCGGCCCAGACACTTCTTCAGCACGGCCGTCAGCCCGCACGCCAGCAGCTGCTCCGCCAGACGCTTGTGGTTGGAGATCAGCATGATGACCACCAGCAGACCGTTCCTCACTGACAGTGTGGAGCTGCAAGGAGACCGGTCAGGGTCAGCAAGACAGGTCAGGGACAGGTACACAGGTCAGGGGCAGGTCGACAGGTCAGGGTCAGGTCGACAGGTCAGGGTCAGCAAGGCAGGTCAGGGTTAGGAAGACTGACAGGTAGACAGGTCAGGGACAGGTAGACAGGTCAGGGGCAGGTAGACAGGTCAGGGTCAGGAAGACAGGTCAGGGACAGGTAGACAGGTCAGGGCTAGGTAGACAGGGTCAGGTATACAGGGTCCAGTCATCAGCCTGACAGCTAGACAGATCACGGCCTACAGACAGGTCAGGTAGGCAGGTCAGGGTCAACAGACAGGTCAGGTAGACAGGTCAGGGTCAACAGACAGGTCAGGTAGACAGGTCAGGGTCAATAGAGTCTTTCTGCACCTGGGCAGGTAAATAGTTCAAAAGGACAGTGGTTCTCAGTCTGTGTTTTTTACTGGAGATCTCTGTACATTAGACTTTGTGTTTACGTGTGTGTGTGTGTGCGTGTGTGCGTGCGTGCGTGCGTGTGTGCGTGTGTACCCCTTGGTGGTGAGCATGAGGTCCAGGGCAGCAGGGACGGCCCCCAGCAGACTGCTGGAGCCCTCCGGAGCAGCAGAGCCGATGCTGGAGAAGATCTCCAGCATCATCTGGGTCCCGGACTCAGAGAGAGGCAGGCCGCTGCCCACGCAGCGCAGGTCGTGTTTACTGGCCCCCGTGATCACCTTCAGAGCCTGGTGCCAATACATAATCAATACATCATCAATACTTACTCCATATTAATACTAATGATCACCTTCAGAGCCTGGTACCATTACATAATCAATACATCATCAATACATACTCCATATTAATACTAATGATCACCTTCAGAGCCTGGTGCCATTACATAATCAATACATCATCAATACATACTCCATAATAATACTAATGATCACCTTCAGAGCCTGGTGCCAATACATAATCAATACATCAATACATAATCCATAATAATACTAATGATCACCTTCAGAGCCTGGTGCCAATACATAATCAATACATAATCCATAATAATACTAATGATCACCTTCAGAGCCTGGTGCCAATACATAATCAATACATCATCAATACATACTCCATAATAATACTAATGATCACCTTCAGAGCCTGGTGCCATTACATAATCAATACATCATCAATACATACTCCATAATAATACTAATGATCACCTTCAGAGCCTGGTGCCAATACATAATCAATACATCATCAATACATACTCCATAATAATACTAATGATCACCTTCAGAGCCTGGTGCCAATACATAATCAATACATCAATACATAATCCATAATAATACTAATGATCACCTTCAGAGCCTGGTGCCATTACATAATCAATACATATTAATAGTAATGCTCACCATCAGAACCTGGTACCCCAATACATAATCAATATTAATACAAAAGATCACCCTATAAAAGTTGGGTATCCTGTCTATACCCAGGGTATATACCTATTCCCAGGGTATAAAAAGTAGGGTACCCTGTTTTTACCCAGGGTATATAAAGTAGAGCATTCCATCATTAGCTTCTTCTGTACTAAAAGCGCTGTATAAATAAAGGTTGATCGGACCAAAACATGTTAACGGGCCCCAGAGAGGCAGCGGGTCAGCGGGGGTACTCACCGCCAGCCCCACCTGCTGGACATGGGGGGCGCCGGAGAACTGGTGCATGCAGGACAGCACGGCGCGGACCCCCCCCTCCGTGGCGAAGGGGACCCTCCAGTCGTACTTCAGCATGATGCCCCGCGTCAGGCGGAGGGCCGACACCGCCACCTCCTTATCGGGGGACCCCAGCAGCTCCACCAGCAGGGACAGCACGCACTCACTGCAGGGAGACGCATACTCTACCTTTAACACTGTAGTACAGCACGCATTCACTGCAGGGAGACACTGCCCCTTTAATACTATGGGACAGCGCGCATTCACTGCAGGGAGACACTGCCCCTTTAATACTGTGGGACAGCGCGCATTCACTGCAGGGATACACTGCACCTTTAACACTGTGGGACGGCACGCAATCACTGCAGGGAGACACTGCACCTTTAATACTGTGGGACGGCACGCAATCACTGCAGGGAGACACTGCACCTTTAATACTGTGGGACAGCGCGCATTCACTGCAGGGAGACACTGCCCCTTTAATACTGTGGGACAGCGCGCATTCACTGCAGGGAGACACTGCACCTTTAATACTGTGGGACGGCACGCAATCACTGCAGGGAGACACTGCACCTTTAATACTGTGGGACGGCACGCAATCACTGCAGGGAGACACTGCACCTTTAATACTGTGGGACAGCACGTACCTGATGGACTGGGTGGAGACCGCCCTGAGGGTGGTCTTCTTCTGGGCCGTGTCCTCCTCCACCGTCCGGGTGAGGAACCTCATGCCGGCGATCTGCTGCTCCAGGTCGGTGCTGGTGGTCCTCAGGAAGGAGACCACCTCCCCCATCGTCTCCAGGGCCGACCTCTTCCCCCCGAACCGGGCACTGTCAAACACTGAAACACAACGGGGGGGGGGGGGGGGGGCACTGTCAAACCCTGGACATGTGTGCATGTGCGTGTACGCGGGTGTGTTGCCGTGAGCCTCCTACCCTTCATCTTCTCGTCCAGGTCCTCAGAGGAATGGGTGTCGTCCTCGGAGGGCAGCTCACCCTCCTCCTCCTCCTCCTCCTCCTCCTCCTGATCCTCCTCCTCCTCTTCGCCGCTCCGCTCCTCCTCCTCCACCTTGGGCTTCTTGGACACGGACGCCATGGCGGAGGAGCTGGGGAGGGACGAGGCCGGCCTCCTGCCCGGCGGGCCCCCAGAGGCCTCCGCTGGGGGACAGAGGGAGGAGAGGCTCTAGAGGCTGGTGGACAGTGAAGAGCCACGGAGCGGCGCAGAGGACCCTGGGGACCTCAGGTCAGTGGAGCAACGAGCCACTGTGACTATGGGCTAGGGCTGAACTTTTCAACTTCTGAAATTGCGATTATTTCAACCAATACTGCGATTGTGATTTTTAAAGTTCCTTATGTTCTGTATTATTCACTAAACAAGAGACAATAAACATAAGTCATTCTATAGTATGACCAACACAACATTGTAAGCTATTTCCTTTAGGTAACGCCTATGTGTTGAGATGAATTGATATTATAACGTCTTCATTTAACTATTGAATTGTAAAAGAAAAATAAATGCTAATCTTACTGATCTCCAGTCAGTAGCTAACGATTTTTTTTATTTTTTTTTTATCACAGCCTTTGCCATTTGCATATCTCTTTCTATCACATCGCGATGTTGGTTTGAATTCGATTAATCGTTCTGCCCTACTATGGGCTACACTAATAGAGTGGCCTTGAGGTCATTTCCTGGTTGAGGTCTTCCTCCTGATTGGTGGGCTGCTCACCCATGAGCTCCTCGTCCTCCAGGTCTCCGCCCCCGCGCCGCAGGTACAGCTTGGAGAAGGTGTGGGAGCACAGCAGGTCGGGCAGGCAGGAGCCCGACAGCTTCTGGGTCAGGTAGTGCAGCAGCTTCTTGGCCACACCCCCGGGCGGAGTCAGGTTAACCAGAGCCGTCTCGTCGAGGTCCGCCTCCCCCGCCTCGTCGAGGTCCAGCTAACGAGAAACATAACGAGGACACTGAAGGGATGAGTGCAAACAGCATGCAGCGTACCTGGTGGAGCCCTAGCCCTACCAAGTTATGAGGAATAATGGGTCTAGCAGCTCCCCCCAAAGTTAGTCTAGCTGCTCCCCAGCCAGGTGAGTCTAGCAGCTGCCCCCAAAGTTAGTCTAGCTGCTCCCCCCCCAGGTGAGTCTAGCTGCTCCCCCCCAAGTTAGTCTAGCTGCTCCCCAGCCAGGTGAGTCTAGCTGCTCCCCCATCAGGTGAGTCTAGCTGCTCCCCCACCAGGTGAGTCTAGCTGCCCCCCCCCCAGGTGAGTCTAGCTGCTCCCCAGCCAGGTGAGTCTAGCTGCTCCCCAGCCAGGTGAGTCTAGCTGCTCCCCCACCAGGTGAGTCTAGCTGCTCCCCCGCCAGGTGAGTCTAGCTGCTCCCCAGCCAGGTGAGTGTACCTGTCCACCAGGTGAGTGTACCTGTCCACCAGGTGAGTGTACCTGTCCACCAGGTGAGTGTACCTGGGTATCAAGGCTCTGCTGTATGATTCTGTTGGCCTCCATCTGCTGCTTGGGCTCTAGTTTCTTGATGAAGAAGAGCACCTCCCACCACTCGGCGCGGCTGAGGCAGGCTGCTTCCTCGCCCTGCCGCTCCTCAGACATGTAGGGCAGGGAGTAGAGTCCACCCGGGGGCTTGGACAGGAAGGTCTGCCTCACTGTGAACAGAGAAAACCCTCCGTTAGCGGAGAGGCCGCCACCGGCCACCGAGGTCACCGCCACATAAGTGCAGAGAAAAAATCCAAATTAAGCACTGGGGTTTGCGAATCGAATGCGATGCAACGTTAATCTAATAAGCCATTATGCACAATTCCCATTGTTTCATCACAATATTTGTCACTTTTGCCCAGAGCCAATCGTTTGCCAAGACACCCAAGACAATGCTGTAACACAATAACACCCCAAACGTTCTGCACCGAAGGGTACGGTACGATCATGTGTAGCATTACAACCCCAATCAGCTCCTTCATTACGCTGAGAGTAACCTTTTATGAATGGATGCTGACATTTCAGATTTTTTTAATTGTGCTTTGCTACTACTACTATGCTGTTCTATTGCTCCTGTTTCATTAACCTTTCTGTATTGGGTATTTTGTGGCATGGGTTTTATTTCTTTGCGAAGTGCTTTGTGATAAAGGACATGTTTATTATTATTATTGGACGGTCATGAAGGTCGTGGTGCTGCGTGCCTCTCACCTGGAGATGATCTTATACCATTTTTCCCTTCCCTGATACAATTCCTGAACTTGGCTATCGGCCAATACCGAGTATATACCGATACAGCATCTAGCATTGTAACTCCTAATAGCACTGGTTCTGATTGAAGGGTTCTCTTACGATGACGTAGATGTAAAGTTTGTTCACTAACTGTTGACAATTCTTTCCGAACGACCTCATTTAAAATCTATAATTATAATCAGCCATGTGTATTCTCGTAGTTAAGCGTGAGCATCCATGTTTTTCCGACTTGATAGCTCGAACCCACGTAGGTCGGAGATGCCGCGATTCCCATTCAGACCTTCCACCTCCGGCCGCTAACGAACGCATCAGAAAACCGCATGTTTTTTGATGTTCTCTGCATCTGTCGTCAATGAGCTAGTCATGTGATGGGATCGGATTGGATTGGCGCTAGACTTGCGTACTCGTTGATACCCGATACTGCATTTAGGGCAGTAGCGGAGGAATTTCCGATACCGGTATCGGTACAGCTGTACTCACCGGCGGTCAGCTTGAGGGTCTCTGTGAGGGCCGAGCTGACCTCCTGGCTGTCCTTGTCAGCAGAAGCCCCGGGCCCTTCAACCAGGATCTCCACCATGTGCCAGTGGACCCAGTAGGTCCGGGACAGGGAGTTCCAGTGGACCTGCAGCAGACAGCCAACACATGTTCATTAGTCCAGCATTAAGACCGGCGACGCCAAAGTGTACATTACATTGTCTGTTTCTGTTTGTATATCCACTACTACTAACTACTAACCGGAGGTAACTAACATGGAATAACCAACAGGAGCTAACTATCCATCAGAGGCTAACTAACAGGAGCTAACCATCAGGGGCTAACCATCAGGGGCTAGATAACAGGAGCTAGCTAACTATTAGGGGCTAACTAACTAGAGCTAACAAACAAGAGCTAGCTAACAGGAGCCAGCTATCAGGGGCTAGCTAACAGGAGCTATCTCAGTAACCAACCAGCGAGTAGGTATAGTGCTCACCTGTACAGGTGGGGAGCCGTCGTTGCTATACCTGAACTCTCCCTCATCGTTGGCGCTGACCTCGTCGTAGTCCTCCAGCATGCGCACCGTCATGCCGCTGGCCAGGTTGGCCTGGACGTACTCCACGTACGCCAGCCGGCTGCTGAAGTCCGTGCGCGTCTTGAAGCCGCTGGAGCTCTTCCTCTTGAGCGGCGCTGCGGCGGCGGCGGCGGCGGTGTTAGTGGTGGCGGTGGCGGGCGTGGGGCCACTCACGGTGACGGAGGTGAAGCGGGGCTGGAAGATGGAGCGGAGGATGGGCCGCGGCGGCTCCTCCCCCTGGGCCCCAGGGCCGGGGGGGCGGTTGCGGTCCCAGCCCATGACCCGCACCAGCTCGGAGATCAGGTTGCCCATCGCCATGGAGAAGTGGAACTGTCGCCGGAGACGGGGTTGCTCGTCCGGGGAGGCGGAGCAGTGGGAGGAGGCAGAACTGGCCTCCTGTCTGTCAGAGCTAGACTCCACACCCGCCGTGTTGAGCTTGTCCATCAGAGAGGTGACACACAGGTAGCGCTTGACCAGCGAGAACAGCAGCCTGCCTGGGATCTAGAGACAGACACAACATAGGAGGGGGGAGGGAGGGAGGGAGGGGGGGAGGGAGGGAGGGAGGGGGGGAGGGGGGGAGGGGGGAGAGTGGGAGGAGGAGGCAGCATCACATAGGAGGGGGGAGGAAGGGAGGCACCATCACATAGGGAGGGGGGGAGGAGGGAGGAGGAGACGGAGGCACCATCACATAGGGAGGGAGGGAGGGAGGGGGAGACACCATCGCATAGGGAGGGAGGGAGGGGGAGACACCATCGCATAGGGAGGGAGGGAGGGAGACGGAGGCACCATCACATAGGGAGGAAGGAAGGGAGGGAGGGGGGGGCAGAGAAGGAAGGAAACAGTGAAAATAAGAAAGTACATGGATAGAATAAAGAATACAGGTTTAATTCCCGTGACAAACAGGCCATGTCCCAGCTCCTGCTCCACAGCACCTCCTCCCTACCTGCGGGAGGTGGATGCCCTCGAAGGAGATGCCGTGCTCCTCGGAGGAGGTGGTCTCGGCAAACAGCTCCAGCAGGGTGTAGCGGTTGTCAAAGTCCATGTGCTGCTCGATGCCGTCCTGCTGGCTGAGGGACAGCAGCACATAGGCCCTGCTGCCTACACACACACACACACACACACACACACACACACACACACACACACACACACACACACACACACACACACACACACACACACGATAAGAGTATGGAGGTTGCAAAATGTGCATGCACACACAATATCTGTCACAGATAGAGCAAATCAACACACAGACACACACACACAGACACACACACACACCTAAACGATCAAACAGAAGCACACCTAACGAACACATACACACATCGCCTGACAGATGTAATGAAGGCTGTAGTCTAGGGCTTAATACGTTTAAAATGTAATTAGAGACAATTATGGACCATTCCATTGTACACAAAAACAAAACCATCTCTGACGACGCACACACAAACACATCACCAAAACACACACATAGCCCATAGGCTCTGGGTTCGAGTCCCTATGGGTCAACCGCACACGCCCCTGCACTAATGACTTATTGAAAAAACACTCCGGAAGCATCCAGACCGCTCTGAGTCATGTGACTAAAACAACCGCGCCGTGATTGGAGCTTGACGGAGCTGCCGACCAGGAAGAGGAAGGTGGTTTCCTCTGTGGCAGAGAGAAGCTGTGCTGCCACTGAACACTGAAGGAGTCATGCAGAAGGAATGCAGCGACAACATGAAACGGTTCTTTCCAGAACAGAACTGCAGCAGGGACGGTGCCCCCCGGTGGTAAACACAGCACACTGCAGCTGCTGGGTCTGGCTACGTTAGTCCCAGGTAAGCAACAACCATGACAGACCCAGGTATCTTGACACAGAAACACACACACTAAAGGGCACGAACATCTTTATCTCACACACACACCATAATTAGGTACAAACCACTCTCACACAAACACTAAAGGGTACACACACCTCTCTCACACCCACACACACACATACACACTAAAGGGTCCACACACACACACACACTAAAGCAGGGGTCTCAAACTCGCGGTCCGGGGGCCAATTGAGGCCTGTCGGATGATACATTGTGGCCCCCTAATTGACATCAAAGTTTAGTGTTAGTGCGGCCCGCGCGTTGTCAAACACACATTTTTGCTTAGTCTAACGCTTTTTTATCACTTGTGATAGGGTGACCAGATGTCCCGGTTTTGCCGGGACAGTCCCAATTTTGAGTTGCGTGTCCTGAGTCCCGACAAAAGCCAAAGGACGCTAAAATGTCCCGGTTTCCACCAACCACTATGAAATGTCCCCTGTTGTCAGCGATTTCATAGCCAACGTGATCTAATTATAGCCCAATCATTAACTTAGATTGGGTCAGTTGTGCTCCTTTTTTCTGCGGAATATTTGATGCGGCCCAGCCTGACCCAGACTCTACCTCCGGCGGCCCCCAGGTAAGTTGAGTTTGAGACCCCTGCACTAAAGGGTACACAGACACACACACACACACTAAAGGGTACACACTCACACACACACTAAAGGTTACACACACACACACACACACTAAAGGGTACACAGACACACACACTAAAGGGTACACACACACACTAAAGGGTATACACAAACACACACACACACACCTGCGTCGTGGGAGGCGAGCGCGCGCAGCATCTTGCCGGCGCTGCGGCGCGTCTGGCTCTCCTTGTTGCAGAGCAGCTCCATCAGCAGGTCCAGGGCGCCCGTCTCCCGGAACACGCCCACCAGCGCGCCGATGCGGGCGTAGGCGCTCAGCAAGTCCACCATGTGCGTGGTGCAGTTGGGGATGTCCACCTTCTTGGCCATCTGCTTGCGGGCGCGCCGCACCAGGTTCTGGACGTCCTCCTTCATGTCCTCCAGCTCTGCCTCGTCGAAGGTCGACCCGGGGGTGAACTGCCCGCGGCAGGCCCCGCCCTCCTCCTCCGCCGCCGGGGGCCCCCGCTCCTCTTTGGGCCGCGGGGGGCCGGGCGCGGCGTCCGCCGGCCTCTTGCCCAGCAGGGTGGGGCAGTTGGCGTAGACGTCCTCCGTGGACATCCACATCAGGACGTTCTCCGTCTTGCTCTCCACCGACGAGGTGGAGCCGCCCCCGGTGCTGGCCCCGCCCCCGTCCCCCTCGCCGGACGCGCCCCCCTGGCCCGTGCCGTCGTCAAGGGCGACCAGGGTCCACCGGACAAGGTACTCGGTGTGGCCGTCCTGCGTGCGGCGCTTGCGGAGGAGCTCCTCGGGGAAGGCCTGCTGCCGTGGGCCCAGCTGGACCAGGAGGTTCCCCTTACGCCGCTCGCCCACCATGCTGCCTGGGGGGGGGGGGGGAGAGAGAGAGAGAGAGAGAGACACGGGAGAGAGAGACATAGGGTAAGACAGAGGGGAGAGAGAGAGACATTGTGTTAGACAGGAGAGAGAGACATAGGGCTACAAAGAGGAGAGAGACTTGTTGTAGAGAGCTCGCGAGACAAAGCACCAAGACCCCCCCCCCCCCAAGACACACATGGACCGTTGGTTACACCAACTCATCATCTAATCTCTACTCATTAACCAGCGGGCCAGAGCAGTGCGGCTCGTCTCTTGACCACTAGGAATCCCTCAGCCATTCCACGTTTTCTTGTTCAGCATTACAACTGTTTTGTTGATTGCCTTATGCTGGTGTTGGCAGAAGAACGAGGCCCAGCCCATCCACCAGCACACAGACCCAGGGAGATAGTGCCGCTTTCTCACAGGCCTGACTCATCTGTGTCACACAGTAATGGGGAAGTCGATTTAAAGGAGATAAAGATTAGACTGAACACTCTCTAGAGAACCTGAACATCAAGTCCACATATGGTCATGTGTCTGAGGCTGTGACGCTGACTTGGTGAAAATACAATTTTTTTTCATGACGACCACGCCCCTTTTCATATCAATATGATCACGTGTTTGTGCGTTGCCCAACTGTCATTATTTGGTTGTAATGAAAGTGAGGGCCCGGTCTAACACCTGGAGAGAGACCTACAGACCCTGTCTATCACCTGGGCGGAGACCTAGAGGCCCTGCCTAACACCTGTAGGCCCTTTCTAACACCTGAGGGGCAACCTACAAGCCCTATCTAACACCTGGAGGGAGCCCTTAGGGGCGGATCTAACACCTGGAGGGAGACCTAAGGGGCGGGTCTAACACCTGGAGCTGCTTCTCCACCTCCCATGTTGCGAAGTTAGGTATCTAGTTTGTTTACATGAATGACAATGGGAGAGTACTCCTGAACATAAAGGCTGACACACTGTCAGCTGTTCTCTAGCGAGTTACGAGGGAGAACAGAAGTAATCAAACCACGCTTACTGTTTAACCAATTATCAAACCATAGCCTGAGCCGCCCGTCAGTCCACAACACTCTGACTCTGACAGCTCAACAACAGTTTAGCAGCTCGGGGTCCGGGAGTCGGCGGGTAGGGGCGTCACGTCCCCCCGGAAGACGTTCATATGGCGGGCGGTCACCACTCGAACCCCGGGGCGGACGAGGCGTGCCGGGCCCGCCTGTGGAGCCCCAGGTCCGGGTCCGACAGGCAGCTGCTGGCCCGCGGTCCGGAACCGAGACACGGACCCTAAACTAACCAAGAGCCCCGGGAGTCCGGTCTTACCTGCCGTAGTGTCACAGACTTTATATTCGATACTTCGTCTTGAGGGTTCGTTTTGAGGTTTCGTTTCGTGTGTTTTCGTCACTCCTGTGGACTGCGTGTAATCAGCACTGTGGCCATCGTTCTTCTTCTGTTGGGCGTCTAGCAGGACGCTCTACCGCCACCTGCTGGACGCTCTACCGCCACCTGCTGGACATGGACTGTATTACCCCAACCCTATGTACACTCACAATGGCTCTATATTATTGTAATTTACCATCTTTATAGTATCCTATATTAAATTATACTACACCTGAAACCCCGGCGGTCATGGTGCATTGGTCTGCAGATCATTGAACGAACTCCTTTTAATTTGTCCTTTTTTTAATATCGATACATTCAGATGCTGGATATATTATTGTAGGTGCTGTGCGGTTTTCATCTTTCTAATAAATGCTGCAATGCTGCAGTGTGAACCTGAGGGACTCTGTCCAGAACACCAGGGGGCGCTGTTGTCTAATTTAGGAATATCAGAGAGAGAGAGAGAGAGGGTGGGGGGGAGGGAGAGAGAGAGAGAAGAGAGAGAGAGAGAGAGAGAGAGAGAGAGAGAGAGAGAGGGGGGGGGGGGGGGGGGGCTTAAGATAGATAGATAGATAGATAGATAGATAGATAGATAGATAGATAGATAGATAGATAGATAGATAGATAGATAGATAGATAGATAGATTGACTGACTATATATTTCTTGTTTGAATAATGTTATATTTGTTATAATGTTATGTTTATTTTACTTGCTGTGCTTTGGTAATGTAAATGTACGTTTCCAAAGCCCTTTGAATCTAGATCACCATCTCTAGATTGACGGTCCGCTAGATCCCCTAGATCGACCGATTTCTAGATCGACGGTTCTCTAGATCCTTTAGAAACTAGATCGACCGATCTCTAGATCGACGACGGTCCTCTAGCTCGAGGTCCGCTAGATCGACCGTTCTCTAGATCGACGGTACTCTAGATCAACAGTAGCCTACTCTAGATCCTCTAGATCGACGGTCCTCTAGGACCATGCGGTCGACCCTCACTCCCACCATTGCGGTGCACCTCGCTCCCCGCTCATCTCACTGCTGGTTCGGTTCTCACGGTGCCACCGTCCGGGGAACAGGGGGTACTCTGTAGGCTACCGTGACAACATGTAGGCCAGCCCACCCAGAGGACGGAGCCAGAGTTCCCCCGACATGGGGGTTGAAGAGGCGATGCTCCTCAGTGTGTGTGGACCGTAACGATACGTGACTCTATCTGGACGGTGCAGCAGCCTATCGGTGTGTGTGTGAGGGGAGACTAACAGCCAGATGGTGAGAACCGAGGAGTGTGTCGCCTCGTAAGAGCGCGGTGTTTGTCGCAGACCCTCCGGTACTAGCGGTGCCGTGAGACCCCCGGTGTGTCCCGCCGCGGACAGAATCGCACCACGATGACATCACAGGTGAGTCCGTGTGACATTGACGGGTCTTCTGATTGCCTAGCGGACTCGGTGGTCCCCTTCAGGAGACGGGGGGCGCAGTGTTCTGCCTCCGGTTTTAAGCGAGTAAATGTGTGTGTGTGTGTGTGTGTGTGTGTGTGTGTGTGTGTGTGTGTGTGTATGTGTGTGTGTGTTTGTGGGTGTGAGAGAGAGCGAGCGTGTGTTTGTTTGCGTGTGTGTTTTTGCGTATGAGTGTGTGTGTGTGTGTGTGTGCGTGTGCGTGTGTGTGTGTTAGAGAGAGAGAAAGCTCGTGTATGTGTGTGTGTGTTAGAGAGAGAGAAGCGTGTGTGTGTGTGTGTGTGTGTGTGTGTGTGTGTGTGTGTCTCCGTCGCAATCAGAATATCTTACGCAGACGTAAATGTTTCTGGGTGCGGGTGAACCGAGTGGTTCCGTGTTGATGTTCCACGTCCAACCATCCGCGGTCTCTCCTCCGGTCTCTCCTCCGCGGCCTCTCCTCCGTGGTCTCTCCTTCTCCGCGGTCTCATCCTCCGCGGTCTCTATTCCACCTTCTCTCTTCCGTGGGAATTCCGTTCGGATCCGATCAGGGACGGAGGTCCCCTTTAGTAGCCGTTGATCGGTCAACATGTAACCTGTGTTCATTAGGTTTAGGCCTGGACAGATGAAGAATCCTGATCCTTAACACCTTAACACCGTTCAGTTTGAATGAACGATGCAGTTCCATTTGAACAAGACCAAGATTATTCCCTGCTGGTAGATGTTGACGAATAAACTTGACAAGAGACAAAGTCCGAATCTGAGCCACAAACGAGGATAATTCAGATGTGTTACATTGTTTACCATTTTAAACAAATAAATTCTTATTAACGGGTCAAACGAAATGCCGGATTTAGTTGAAAAATCTTTTGGAGCGATGGTTGAACATGACATTTAATGTTTCTCGGCCATCCTGGTCCTAAACCTTAGTGTTTAGAACCATTCGGCTATCTTGGTTCTGCGCCTTAGTGTTTGGAACCAGGATGGCCGCCAGGTGATGAGACCCTAGAGCCGGTATGAAGTGTGTGCTGGTCCCCCTCCACAGGGGCCGCTGCAAGGAGCCTGATGCCCGCCTGCAGACCCCGCTGAGGGGCCCCTCCAGTCCCGCGGGCCCCCAGCTCTGAGCCAGGAGAACCATGGACAGCAGACCCCGCCAGTGGGGCCCGCGTGAGGAGGTCCAGTCCGTCCCCCAGAGACTCTCTCCCCCCTGGGCACAGGGAGGAGGAGGAGGAGGAGGTGGTGAGGCCTCCTTCAAGCACATCAACGGTCTCATAAACACTGTGGAGCCCCGGCCCCTGATCTATGCGGCCCCCAACTACCAGCTCAACGGGGCCCCTGGGGTGGCGGCCCCCCAGCCCCTGAACCCCTCCGCCCTCCCCCACGCCCTGGGCCCCTGCTCCGCCACCCCGGGCCTGCTGCTCCGGGCCTGGGTGGGAGACGGGGCGGGGCTAGACTCCTGCGAGACCACCTTCATCGAGGGCCTGGCCGACCCCTTCCTCTGCTCCTCCTCCTCCTCCTCCTCCAAGGAGGCGCTGGTGTTCGCCGACGGGAGGTTCCTGGAGGTCGCCGGGGACGACGGTAGGATCCAGACGCTGTCGTACGACGTCGCCGACGACGACGACGAGGAAGACGAGGACGATGAAGACTTCGATGAGCTGGAGGTGAGGAAGGACCAGAATAACCACTCCCTGTTACAACTCACTTGCTGCAAGGAAGGAGAGGAGAGGGAGAGGAGAGGAGAGGAGAGGAGAGGAGAGGCTAGGGAAGGAGAGCAGAGGAGAGGTAAGAAGAGGAGAGGAGAGGCTAGGGAAGGAGAGAAGAGGTAAGGAGAGGAGAGGAGTGGATCATGGCAAAGCAGCTTACGGTGAATGAAACATCATGCCACCTAAAAGCCAATCGCTGGGTAAAGATTAGCCCTGTGAGCTGCTGGGGCAGCCCCAGGCCTCACCCTAAAGACCCCTCTAATCCTGCTGCTACAGCGAACTCTGTTACACCAGAGAGAGGGAGGGGGCAAGAGAGAGAGAGAGAGAGAGAGAGAGAGGCGGTGGAGATAGAGGGAGAGAGAGAGGGAGGGAGAGGGGAGAGGGGGGAGAGAGAGGGAGAGAGAGAGAAGGGGGGGGAGAGATAGAGGGAGAGAGAGAGAGCAATAGTGGAGCCTGGTTGTCATGTTGATGTGTGTGGTTGTAACAGTGCTGTGCGGTTGCCATGGTGACTTGTTGTAACAGTGTTGTGTCTGGTTGTCATGGTGTTTGTTTGCGGTGGTGTTGTCGTCTGGTTATCAGGTTGACCGGTCATCATGGTGTGGTAGTCAGGGTGACCGGTCGTCACGGTGGTGACTCGTGGTTGTCAGGGTGACCGGTCGACGCGTGTTGTCGTATGGTTGTCAGGGTGACCGGTCGTCAAGGAGTTGTCTCGTGGTTGTCAGGGTGACCGGTCGACACGGTGTTATCCTGTGGTCGTCAGGGTGACCGGTTGTCACGGGTGTTGTCCTGTGGTCGCCTTGTTGTCTGACGGTAACGGCCATGTTTGCGGTTGCCGTGGCGCCCCTGTGCCTGCAGAGCGACTACAGCAGCGAGTCGGAGAGCGAGGACGCCTTCCTGCTGACCCCGCCCCGGGAGCACCTGGGCCTCAGCGTCTTCTCCATGATCTGCTGCTTCTGGCCGCTGGGCATCGCCGCCTTCTACCTGGCCCATCAGGTAGGCACTCCCCACTCCCTCATAGGGTCACCAAAGGACCATGCTGGAAATAAGTGTTTAACTTTTGCACGACATCCTTTGGATTACTGTTTTAGCGTCTTGATCCACAAATAAAAAAAAACGTTAAAAAAAAACATGGTTACAACCTGTCAGCTTTCACATCACGTCGCTGGGACATTCACACACACGCACGCATGCGAGCACAACCACGGATAAGGGAAGGTAGTAACTGTTACATCCATAGAAAGAGAGACATGGGGGGGAGAGAGAGGGAGAGAGAAAGAGAGAGAGAGAGAGAGAGAGAGAGAGAGAGAGAGAGAGAGAGAGAGAGAGAGAGAGAGGGAGGCTCTCTATTGAGGAGAGGCGAGGAGAGAGAGAGAGACACACAGGGAGTTCCACAGAGGAAGATAGATAGAAGTCTGTGAGAGACTGAGGATCCATCCAGGCCATATTTCTGCAGCATGTACGACGGCGTGTGGGAGAACAGTGGAACACTTCCTCCCACACGCCTGCGTTCTGGATAATAGCTCCGGGAATAGATGTAGCCTGGAACACTTTCCTCCTCTCCTCCTGCTCTCCTCCCTGCCTCTCCTCAGGTCTCCTTCTCTCCCTCCCTCTCCTCCCTCTCCTTCTCTCCCTCCCTCTCCTCTCTGCCTGGTGGGGGTCTGAGATCTGGTCTGAGGTGGAGGACTAGAGTCTCCACCAACAACTGAATGTTAAGATGGTGCTCAACATTAAAAGCCACTC
Source organism: Pollachius pollachius (assembly GCF_949987615.1). NCBI lineage: Eukaryota > Metazoa > Chordata > Actinopteri > Gadiformes > Gadidae > Pollachius > Pollachius pollachius. The sequence goes on from NC_136935.1 coordinate 8,105,128, forward strand.
TAGATGTTTAGATCTCAGCCTCTGGAGAGGACTGGCAGCTGCAGATCATCTGGATGTGAGGCGATTAGACTTGACATCGTTAGATGATTAGGATCGTTCAGAGGAGCCCGAAGGCCTCCTCCTCTGCTCCTCAGTCCGGTGGGGGAGAGAGGAGGGCCCCCCATCACCTGGGCCTCCTCCTCCCCCCGGCCGCCTCTGCCCTATTATGGGATGGACCAAGTCCTGCGCTGAAACTAAAATAAAAAACTCCACTCTGCCGGTCCACGTCAGACCCCAACCTCCAGGCAGCCCTCCCCACTCCTTGGTTTCCATGACAACCGCATCCTTGAGAACCGTCCGTCTGTGGGAGACTGGTGGGTTGGCTTGACTCTCCAGTGCACAGCTACGGCCTGTATGTGTTATGTGTGTTTGGTAGCGAGCGACAGCAACAGTCTGTTATTTTGCTAAGCCAGTGTGCGTAAGCTGATTGGGTGCTTTTAGAGTGTGGTGCAACACAAACACGGCTAAGAGCTTTACATAACGCTGAAGCTCCACATGCCGCAACGGGGGTCCGTGTACGGAACCATCCGCAACGCAGGGACCACCCCCGGCTCGTGTCTCCGCTGCAATGTTCAGCCTCAGCCAAACCTCCTCCTCCTCCTCCTCCTCCTCCTCCTCCTCCTCCTCGTTCCACCCCTACATCCGTTCTCCTGATCTACATCTCCGTATCTCCTCTCATCTCCTCTCCTCGTCTCCTCGTCTCCTCTCCTCTCCTCTCCTCCTCTCCTCTTTAATAAGGACGATGAATTATCCTCTCTGCCATCTTATAAATCAGCAAGCCATGCGACGCAGGACATGTCATCTCTCTGTCTCCCCTCCCTGAAAAGGGGAGGAGCCTGCCCCTCCTATCTCCTGCCACATGATTAGCATATATTTGCATATTGGACCATTATGCACCTTCAAGTATCTGTCAATAGTAATTATGTTTTTATAACAAACAAAGCTAATTACGACGATCAGACTTCAGTACTTAGCATGTGAATGCAAACAATCATATTGTTGACCGAATATATTGACATGCTGATGTGTGGGGATCTCAGCGGCATACATCTCATCCATCCAGCTCTCTCTCCCTCCACTCTCTCTCTCTCTCTCCGTCTCTCTCCGTCTCTCTCTCTCTCTCTCTCTCTCTCTCTCTCTCTCCATAAATCCCTCTCCATCCACTCTATCTCCATATCTCAATATCTCTCTCTCTTTCTCTCTCTCCATATCTCTCTCCGCTCTCTCTCCGTATCTCTCTCCGTATCTCTCTCCGTATCTCTCTCCCTCCTTTTCCACACTGAAAAGCTGTACTGCTACAAGTGGGGATCTCTTCAGAGAGCTAGATAGAGGGGAGAGAGATGGCTAGAGGGGCGAGGGAGAGAGAGAGCTAGATAGCGGGACATGGAGAGAGAGCTATAAAGGGGGGAGAGAGAGAGAGCAATATAGAGTGGCGAGAGAGTGAGAGAGCTAGATAGAGGCGAGAGACAGCTAGATAGAGGGGAGAGAGAGCTAGATAGAGGGGAGAGAGAGCGAGAGATAGAGAGCAAGAGAGATAGTAAGAGAACAAAGCAAGAGAGTTATATTGAGGGGGAGAGAGAGAGAGAGAGAGAGAGAGAGAGAGAGAGCTAGTAAGAGAGCAAAGCGAGAGAGAGTTATATTGAGGGGGAGAGAGAGAGATAAAGGAGAGAGAGATGTAGAATAGAGAGAGTGGGTCGAGGGAGAGAGGGAAATAGAGGGAGACAGACACGCTGGGAGAAGCATTCTCATCATAAAATAATTATACATTCAGACACAAGCACACACCTAAGGGATTGTCAAATGTTCCATGTTTAATTCCCCACCCCCCCTACCTCCAGACCAACAAGGCCGTGTCTAAAGGAGACCTCCAATCAGCCAGCTCCAGCTCCAGGCGGGCCCTCTTCCTGGCCGTGCTGTCAATCACAATCGGGACTGGGATCTACGTGGGCGTGGCCGTGGCCCTCATCGCTTACCTCTCCAAGAACCACCACCTGTAGGCTCCTCCCCCCGGCACACGGCTCCTCCCCCCCACTGTATGGCTCCTCCCCCCCAGATCCAGCCGCTCACTCCCATCACCTGGTGGTCCTGGACCCTTCTCAACATCCAGTTCACACACACACAGACACACACACACACACACACACACAAAGTAACACACACACTGTATCACACACACACACACTCACACACAAACACAAACACAGGAACACACACAGTAACACACAGTTACACACAGTGATATACACGCACGCACAAACACTTAGCAATAGACACACGCATTCAAGTGCACATGTGCACGCAGAGATCTGAGATTTACATCTATTGATTATTGGTCCATTGTGGAAGTAAAGAAAACTGGTCCAAACTCTACTGGTCCAAACTGTACTGGTCCACTGTAGAGGACAACTGGTCCAAACTGTACTGGTCCAAACTGTACTGGTCCACTGTAGAGGACAACTGGTCCATTCTGTACTGGTCCATTCTGTACTGGTCCAAACTGTACGGGGCCAAACTGTTCTGGGCCATACTGTACTGGGGCCCCCTCTCTGGAATACTGGGAATGCTGACAGTCCAATCAGTACTGGACCTGTTGGGAATGGACTGGGTGACCTGGACAAACCCTGAACAGAAGACTGTTGCAACGATGGTTAAGATGGACTGGTATTAACCATGGTATTATGGGATGGCCCCGCTCTCTGAGAGCTGCTCAGTGTCTCAGAGGTCAGCACACAGACAATACTTTACCCTCAGTGCATGGTGTGTGAGTGAATGTGTAAGTGCGTATGTTTGTTTGTTTGTGTGTGTATGTGGGTCTGTATGTATGTATGTGTTTGTGTGTGTAAGTGGGTCAGAATGTGTGTGTGTGTGTGTGTGTGTGTCTATGTTTCTGTGTGTGTATTAACACCTGTGCTCAACAAATCCTGAATCGAATTCGCTAAACTCAACCAATCACAGAAGGGGATAGTTATTGTTGTTCTTTGGTTTTATTCATTCATTTAAGCTTGGCTAATTTGGTTTAAATCAGGCCAACGGTTATATTAGAATTATGGTCTGTCTGACCAATCAGGTAACACGCTGTTTGGACCTGACCAATCAAGAGTTCTGAGGACATTTATGTTCAGTGGTTGTTTGTCTATAGCGCTAGAAAAAGTATAAATGGCCGACGGCTAAAAGCTACGTTTAGCACCAAGCTAGCCCTTGATGCTGATGACCTGAGCCACCGCAAGCATCTACATAGACATGACTGGACGTCATCATATTTCACTGACCTAAATGACACACTTTTTAAGATTGTGAAACAGTTAGTCAAAGAGTTATCTCTCAACTGTCAAAGATTTTTTGTTTTTTTGTCGGAACCGGGAGGTAAGGTTGTGTATGTCTGGATCCGGGCGACTCCCGTAGTGCGTCTGATCGGGCGGGCCGAGGCGTGAGGTCGTCCCACGGAGCCGGGGAGCACAGGCGAGCTCAGAGTCCGAGTCCTTCAGCGGGGGGGCTAGCATGGAGGAGGCCCTCACTTACAGAGCTCCTCCTCTGTAAGGGGAGCTCCGCCCTGCCAGGTGTGAGGAGGAGTCAACACGGGCTCACTCCTTACCATCAGGTAAACCCCAGGACTGGTCCCAGGTGGAGATGTATATTCTGATGATATATTTGGCAGCTGTATTTACAGATTGGTCTACAAAGGGCTGTATTCAACAGATCAATATATTGAACACCATTTATTCCACAACACGCCAAACTGTTGCGTCAAATATCTCCAAGTGTATTTTTGTCGATTTCAACACAAGCTTATTTGTAAAAAAAAAAAAAAAGAAAGAACAAAAAACGAAACTCAATGGACACATCACACGGCATGCTACTGGAGAACGTCAGTTTACTTGTTCATCTTTAAATAACTGTATGCTTGTTTTCTGTTCAGTGGTACCATTAAACATCTCATTGTCCAATGGAGTAAGAGAGATTTAACGTCACATTTAAGGATAGAAGGTACTGATACTGATGATACTAGGACCTGACCCAGTACTGATACTAGAACCTGACCCAGTACTGATACTAGGACCTGACCCAGTAGGACCAGTACTAATACTAGGACCTGACCCAGTACTGATACTAGGACCTGACCCAGTACTGATACTAGGACCTGACCCAGTAGGACCAGTACTAATACTAGGACCTGACCCAATACTGATACTAGGACCTGACCCAGTAGGACAAGTACTAATACTAGGACCTGACCCAGTACTGATACTAGGACCTGACCCAGTAGGACCAGTACTAATACTAGGACCTGACCCAGTACTGATACCAGGACCTGACCCAGTAGGACCAGTACTGATACTAGGACCTGACCCGGTAGAACCAGTACTGATACTAGGACCTGACCCAGTAGGACCAGTACTGATACTAGGACCTGACCCAGTACTGATACTAGGACCTGACCCAGTAGGACCAGTACTGATACTAGGACCTGACCCAGCAGGACCAGTAAGAGTCTGATACCAGCAGCTCCGTCAGGGCGGTGTTGTGCATTCAGAACACATCGGTCCTGTGCGGAGGTCTGTCTCTCAGAGCCGTGATGGAGAGGTTACCTAGCAACCATGCAGACTAGAGAGGCCTGCATGCTGTTTACCTAGTCAAGGTCCGTCTCTATTCTCCCCTCGTCTCAGAGAGAGAGAGCGGTTTCTTTTCTCTCTCCATCTCGTCTCTCTCCATCTCAGTTTAAGTGTTTACAGACCGACACACACCAGTTTACTGTACATTAAAGGGGGCAAACAGTATTATACCACCAGGTGTGAGTGTGATTAGCCTTACAAGCCGTTTCGAAAATCTGCCCCATATGACATCACTAGTGGGCGTGTCCACCTAGATCTGTGCTGGATAGATGAGCAACGTTTACTTCAGTCTACTGGGTAGGCTGGTAGACTGGTCTATCCAGCACAGATCTAGGTGGACACGCCCACTAGTGATGTCAGATAGGGCAGATTTTTGAAACGGCTTGTAAGGCTAATCACACTCACACCTGGTGGTATAATATGTCCCCTTTAATACATGGTAAAGTCTCTATACCTATATGTAGTTTCTGTATCTGTAAACATGTGGCGGTGAAAATAAGGCCAACTACCCAACAGACATAAATTGACCTGCCACGTTAAAACTAAAACTAATCAATAATATTTTAAAATCTGATTATCGGCTGCTGTCCCTGATAAAGCCATTTCCTCGATGTTGTTGACGGAACTGTAGTGCAGTGCTCTTCAAAGGACTCAAGATACCCCCCCCCCCCCCCCTCTGGCTTAAGAGGTACTACATACTCCGAATGAATGGAGCTCTCTTTGAGTGGCTTCATGCTTTCAGTTGGATCGTGACCCAGGAGCGTAGTACACAGTACAGTGTCTGACCACAAATGGGGATACCTCTGCTCTGAAAATGAGGGTCACTCACAACAAGTTTGATATTGACATCTTATGATCAGGGACGTAGCCACATGGGGGCCAGA